>NW_012267416.1:831162-866856 GCF_000151885.1 Dipodomys ordii
ACCGTGAGACTCCTATCTCCAATAAACCACTAGAAAACCGGAAGTGGCGCTGTAGCTCAAGTGGTAGAGCGCTCGCCTTGAGCTGAAGAGCTGAAGGACAGCGCCCAGGCCCAGAGTTCAAGTCCCACGACCGACAAAAAAAAAAAAAAAACCAGCTGTTAAGACCATGTCTGGGAGGTGGGCACCTATGGCTCATACCTGTAATCCTAGCTACTCAGGAGCTGAAGATTGGAAGATCTTGATCCAAAGCTAGCCTGGGCAGACCAATTAGAGAGATTCTTACCAGGAAAAAAGCCAGAAAGTGGAAGTATGGTTTAAGTGGTAGAGTGACAGACGAGCAGAAAAGCCAAGCAAGAACATGAGACCCCGAGTTCAAGCCCCATTATCAGCACACAAAATCCAAAACAGGGCCTTGCATAAATGAGACAATCAATACATATTTATTATATGAATAAACTCTTCTCAGAAATATCACTTTGGCTGTGCCACCACTGGCTGCAGATCAGAAGGACAGGTTGGCCAACTCTGTCCTAGGAATCTAAGAATTTGGTCTCCATTCTCTTCTCACTTCTCTTCACTTGCCCTTTTGTAAATCACTTCCACGCTGCCGATCTGGATTGGATGATTTCCTGTGTTCCATTCAGCTTAAGAGGCAGACCATAAAGACTGAGGTGATATGAGGTAATTTATTGAATGGTTTTAATTAGCTGGAGTTGTGAGTTGGGAAATGTCCAGTATTCTCAGCCTACGATTTATAGTAGGCACACTAGAAATTCACTGGAATGTGAATACCTGGTTTGTTTCATAGATGGCTACATGCTAGACCAACTGAAAAATCACAGGCTATCTTATAAAGCATTCTATTATTAATTATTATTATTATTTTAAAATTGTTATTATAAAGGTGTTGTACAGAGGAGTTCCAGTTATATAAGTCAGGTAGTGAGTACATTTCTTTTTGGACAATAGCATCCCTTCCCTTACTATCTCCCAGTTTTCCCTCCTGTCCCTACCCACGAGTTGTAAATTCATTTTCAATATCGTGTCCAGTGAGTGCCATATGCTGACTCAAGAAGGAAACACAAGGGAGCACTTACTTGTTTCTCTATTCACCACAGTATACTGTTTACTTGCAAGTCTTTCATTGATCACCTCAAAAGATCTTGGCTAGTTTTATTCCCTGGGTGAAGGAGGGGCACTCAGTGAAAACACTTGTGGCAGGCTGGTCTCATAGCACTGAGCAAGGGTTGACTGATGGTAATGCTTAAATGTTAAGTGGACTGGATCACAATAAATTCTTATTGACCTTCAACTAACCATTCTGAGCCTCTATTTCTCATGCCAATCTCTCTCTCTCTCTCTCTCTCTCTCTGGTTTTTCTATCAATCTTCAATCCCTGTTGGTTGACATTATATTTCAAATGTCTTCAGACTCTCCATTCTGGCCAATCTCTTCTAGATTGTTTTCTCTTTTTCCATTCTGAATGTATTAATGTTACTTTATTCCTTTGTTTTCTCTTGCCCTTAGGCTGAACTCCAACAGCTTAAAGAAAGACTACATAGTCTGTTGTTTTGTTTTGTTCTGCTTTGTCCTGGTTCTTAGGCTTGAACTCAGAGCCTAGGTGTTGCCCCTGAGCTGTTTTGTCCTAGGCTAAAACTCTACTGTTTGAGCTAAAACTCTACTATTTGGGCCACAACTCCACTTAGGACTTTGGGTGGTTCATTGGAGATAAGAGGCTCACAGACTCGCCTGCCAGGGCTGGCTTTGAACTGTGATACACAGATCTAGCCTCCTGAGTGTCTAGGATTACAGGCAGGAGCTATTGGTGCCTAACTTGAAATGCTTCTTATAAACAAGTCTATGTGATTTCTTAGCAAGGCCTAGAAAAAGCTGCTCTCTTTTTCATTTTTTTAAAGAACATTTCATCTCAAGAGATGACAATATTGCTGTTTTGAAATCGTGAACTCTTAATAGGGTACATTAGCCTGTCATTTCCACCTTTCTGACCAAAGGGATTTGGGGGTCCTTTGGTATTTAAAAGCCCTTCAATCTATGCATTGAGTTTCAATATCATTATGTCATGTTTTGGGAAAAAACCTTGGAGAAAACTGTCTCTTGTTATACACTTTCATTGGCCATTATTTAAATTCTATAAAAATCATCACAAACACAATTCAATACTTCCTTCTGTAATCCTTTACTTATGAGATGGCAAGCTCTAGGAAGCCAAGAGTCCATTTGCTGTTTTACCTGTATGTATTCAATGCCTGACACCAGGATAACAGATGACAGGAGGATGCCACTACTGCTGGCATGTGGTGGTTGTGAGAGTTCAGTGAGTAATGTTCACAATGGCACATGCTAAGTATTCCATGGATAAAAATGAATCCTTCCTTCTTTCCCTTCCTCTCTCTCTTCTTTCTTTCCTTCCTTCCTTTCCTTCTCCTTCCTGCCCTTTCCTTTCATTTCTTCCTTCCCTCCCTTCTTTCTCTCTCTCCTTCCTGCTTGCCTGCCTTCCTTCTTTCCTTTTCTTCTTTCTTTCTTTGCCAGTCCTGGAGCTTGGACTCAGGGTTTAGGAGCTATCACTGAGCTTTTCTGCTCAAGGCTAGCATTCTATCACTTGAGTCACAGCTTTCTATTTATTTACATATTTTTGTGCTTAATTGGAGATGAGAGTTTCACAGAGTTTTGAGCCCAAGATAGCTTCAAACGGTGATCCTCAGATCCACAGAATAGCTGAGATTACAGATATGAGCCACCAGTGTCAGGCATATTTCTTGTATTTCAAGTATAATACTGGTAGCTAAAAACCAAAGGCTATGAAGAAAAGCCATTCAGGAGAAAGGAATTGGGAGCCAACCTGAGGCTTTGGTGCTGTGGTCTTAGCCAGGCTGCTTGTATTATCCATCATCCCATTAGCATGCTTGATTTCATCTCACTTCTAGGATTTCCAGCACACATCCCACTGATTTTTGAGGCAAATCCTACATGTTATTGTTTCATCCACATATATTTGTATTTCTATAAAGGCCTTGTATTAAAAAAAACAATCACAGCATCATTATCACACATAAAAGTGAACCACTTTTAAATATGAAATATGCTATCAGACCTAAATATCCTGATTCTCAAGTTCAATTTATTTATACAAATTGCTGTCCCAGTAAGCTCAATCTTGAGTCACATCGGATGTGTCTATTGAATCTTTTAAGATCTACAGGTTGAGTTTTTTCTGTTTGCTTTTGTTTGTTTGTTTGTTTTTTGTCAGTACTCTGAGCCTCACATTCTCTCTTGGCTTTTTCTTTTTTTCTTTCTTTTTTTTTATTGTGAAAATACCATACAGAGGAGTTACAATTACATGGGCAAGGTAATGAGTACATTTCTTATCAAGCATTCTTGCCTCCTCCTTTGTTTCCCCTTCCCATCCCTTCCCATCTTTCCCCCTCCCCCAAAGTTGTAAAGTTCATTTTTTGACATAACGACTTGTACATTTCATTGTTGCAATGGGTCCACCTGTATCCCTAAACAATTTGCTTTTGCCCTTCCCCCTCCACAAATTATACCAATATCAAATACAATGAAAACTGTTATACCATGGGGGAAGGACATACAAAGCAACAAAGAAATCATCTTATAAATATGTTAGAAACAATAGCAAGAGAGAAAAAACACTTAAGTCCTTATCTTGGGGGTTATTTCGCCTAACATCAATTTATCTGACTGATTTTGCTTGTCTCAGACATATACTAGTTATTGCAAATAAGGGAAACCATGGGACCTAAGTTTCTTTGGGCCTGGCTTACTTCACTTCATATAATTTTTTCCAAGTCTTTCCATTTCCTGACAAATGTGGCAATGTCATTCTTTCTGATGGAGGCTTTTTCACTGAAGGCTGGCACTCTACTGCTTGAACCACTCACCCACTTCCAGCTTTTTGCTGATTAATTGGAGATGAGTTTTTCTGCTGGGTTTGGTTTCAAACTGAGCTCTTCAGATCTCAGCCTCCTGAGTTACTAGGATTTCAGGCATGAGCCTCTGGTGCCTGGCTTCTACTGGGCTTAATTCCGATGTTTAAATTTTTCCCATGCAGGGATTGGAGGCATGTCTCAGTAGCATTTCTCACTAGCCAATGAGAGAAAGCATCAAGTACTGACTTTGCATCTCAATCTCAGACAAAAAAGAAAAAGAAACAAAAAAATTCCCATGTAATTTATTGACTGACATGGTAAGTTATTCTGAAGTTATTTTGCTGGTGGTATCTCTATGTCTATTTCTCTTCAAGTTTTTATTTTTCATGTTTTTCTTCCCATCTGATAGTTCTTTCAGTAAATAAATATGTTCAATATATCTCAACCCCACTCCCCAAATGAAAGCAGTATAAAGCATACTCAAGATAAACCAGTTTTTGTCCACATGCATGAAGGCAGCTATATGAATGTGTAGGTACAGTGATACAGACAGACATGATCATAGAAGCATGGTAGGAGCTGGTTCAGCAGGTAGATGTGCTGTGGACTTGAACTTTCTCATCTTAATAGCTAAGCTTTCCTATTTCAAGTATGTATGCATACCATCTTCAAGTACTGCTAGTTTCTGAAGTCATAGGACAAGTGTCTTAACAATACTATTACAGTTGCCTTCTAGTACATGAGATTCTGGAATGCATGAGAGTCACTGATTTTACATCTTTTCATTAATTCAACACAATCTTTTTAAGTATTTGCTAAATAATGAGACATTGATGTAAAGAAATGAGCTGTAGTCAAGCCTATGCTTATAATCCTAGCTACTCAGGAGACTGAGATAGGAGAATCACAGTTCAAACCGAGCCTGGGAAGACAAACCTAGGAGAAAAGCCAGAGCTAGAGGCATTTGGCTCAAGTGGTAGAGTGCTAGCTGTGAGTGAAAAAGCTAAGCAAGAGCCTAAGGTTCTGAGTTCAAGTCCAATTACTAGCATAACAAAATAAAAAACAAAATGATATGGGTTTTCTAGGAAACTGTCATAAAGTTACCCAGGTAATCTCTTCAGTGTTAGTTATTACTAATCAACTGCAGAAAAAAAAATCTAAATGCCATGTTAGAACCCAATGACCTTCTTGATCTGACCTTCATGCCTCTCACTTGGGCACAACATTTCCAGTCCACCTAGAAAAACATCTTTTTTTCATCTGTGTGACTCATTTCAGTCTTCCCAAGGCCTCTATGGTACTGAGGTTTTGCTTATGTTGATCCATGAGCTACTCTTCTCAGAAACCTTCCTGCCCTTGGTTTCCATGACAACCTATGTCTCTTGTGCTCTTCTGGTTCCTGGTACTTCTCTCCCTTGGTTTCCTTTGATACATCTTTTCTCTCTTAGCCTCTACATTTCATCATTTCCAAGGCTGTGTCTCTCTTGACTCTGCATTCTTCTGCGGAAACCCTGGTCAATGCATGGCTAAAGCCATTCACTCTACCCAAGAATCTGAGATTGGCCTTGACTTTTGACTCTGAATTCCCAGACAAGTTTGACTGTGGACAAATTGCCACAAAGATACTGACCACCAGATATAAAAGATGTCTCATTTTCCTTAGCAATCCTCCCCCCAATCCCTTGCACACATTGCACATATAACACACACAAGCACACACACACACACACACACACACACATCTGCAAACACTCTGAATCATTTCACTTTCTACCTCTGTTATTATTTCTATAATCCTACAATGTTAAGCCCTGAACATTTGCACAAATCTATACAGTCAGCAACTTAAAAATGTTCCTCTACCTTGCTCAAACTTGTCCAAACACACGACTCTTTTATTATATTAACAAACAATTCCTATGAACATTTCAACCACATAAGAAAAATCTAAAGTGAGGCAGGAGTGAGGAGGGTTGGGATGGGTGAGAATGTTGAAAGGGGTGACATTGATCAAGATACATTGCATTCATAAACAGCTTTGTTAAATGCCAACTCCTTTGTACAAGTAAAGATAATAAAAGAAAAAAAGAAAAAAATCTAAAATGATCGTCACCAAAATTTCTACTGGGTTAGATTCAGAGACTTTTTTTTTGTCAGTTGTGGTGCTTGAACTCTGGGCCTTGGTGCTGTCCCTAAACTCTTCAGCTCAAGGCTAGTGCTCTACTACTTAAGCTAAGCACCACTTCTCATTTTCTGGTGGTTTACTGGAGATAAGAGTCTCATGGACTTTCCTGCCTGGGCTGGCTTTGAACTGTGAAGCTCAGATCTCAGCCTCATGAGTAGCTAGGATTACAGGCGTGAGCTACCAATGGCAGGCTCAGAGATATTTTTTTTCTAAGATATGCTCCTGGACAACACTGTCATTTTATTCCCATACCCCCTCCCTAATTTTCAACCTGAAGTTGGTTTACATTTTGTGTTTTTTCTTTCCTGCGCAATGTAATGAAATATATGTAAATCAAGGAATTTATTAGGCTTGGAGAATTTTTTTAGGAAAAAAAATATGTCCATGAAAAGAAGTATATTTATAATCTGCTATGTGGGTTTAGATGTGTGTGGTATTTATATAATCCTACTACAAATAATGTACTTGGGGAGACGGGAGGTGATGAGTGGTAGAGAAGTTGTATAAAAATGAAAAATTCTCAATTAACACTTCGTTCTTACGCCCACTTCTGTTGCCCTAATTCTGGAATCCCCCCCAGTGGGTTGTAACAGCAAGGACTCCCTAACTTGCACCAGGTTGGGTCTGTCGGATTGTTTCTCAGTGGTACAGCCTGGTGGCCTTGCATGACTTTCTGAATTATTTGCCCTCTGCCCTCTGGCATCCCGCCAGAGCATCTCCTTGGATGCCATCATCCTTGGCATTTGGCCATTTTGTTCTAAAACGCCACACATTGTAAACTGAGCCTCACTTGTGCCCTCCTTCTTGGATAACAGTAGCAGACTTTCTCTACCCACCCTTCAAAAACCAGGACAATCAAGTGTCCTCAAACATTGACCTATGAGCAATGGAATGGGTGGCAGCCGTGCTGCCCAGAGCTGAATGCAAAGCAATGAGGAGTGGGTAGAGGAGGTGGTGGCAACCATGACCCAAATTGTTAGCCCAGACAAAAGGTAGTAGAGCAATGACTGCTTTTATTTCCAGCTACCTCTGCAACTTCAACTCATCCAGGAAGACACACCAAGGTGATTGGTGGGATCTGTGAAATATAGAGGTAGTGATGGGGAACCGCAATACTCACTGCAGACATAGGTAGTCTATGAATCAGGAAGAACCAGAGACTCAACCTATTAGTGAAAAGTCTGTGGCTGAGGCTCAGATGGCTGCTTAAATGGCCACATGCACACTGGTGGCTCCTCCAACACACAGATTGTTACTAAACACTCAAGGCCAAATGACATCATGAGGCAAAGCAGTAAGGTAAAGATGGAAATTTAAGCTCAGAATGACTTCCAGTCAATAGATATGTGAGTACTGGAGCTGTTTTAAAGAATTCTTCTGTTCCTTCATTGGCTACATTTAATATATAACTGTGGGGTTTTCAGACTGGTTACCAGCCCTCTACCTCACACACTAGAAAAATACACAAAAGCACATTGCAATCTCGATACCAATGGCTCATGCCTCTATTCCTAGCTACATAGGAAGCTGAGATCCATCATGGGAAAGTTCATGAGACTTCATCTCCAAAATAGCCATTCAAAAGCCAGGTTGGATACAAAAATGGAGGGATAAAGCCGTGGTACTCACTGGACACTGTGTGGAAAAGGAAGTTTATAACTTGTGTGTAGGGATGGGAGGGGAAAACTGGGAGATGGTGAGGGAAGGGATGATATGGTCCAGAAAGAAATGTACTCATTACCTGACTTATATAACTTACAACCCCTTTGTACATCACCTTTATAATAACATTTTTAAAAATCTCTCTGCCTAACATCCCCAAGGAGATACAATAAAACAAGATACATCACTATTGCTAGTCAATTACTGAGCTAGCCCAGAAACTTCCATCATGTATGCACTCTGTACATCTACATCTGAGATATGGGTTTATATGGAAATTCTTGGTATTCCTCAAATTTCACCCTCCCACCACACCCACTCCCATGAAGATTAAATCTCAGGGGCTGAGTTTTGCTTTATGTAAACGCTACATTTGAGGGGAATTCAAGAGCAGAAAAACGGGTGGTAAGAATGTACTGATTAGGGAAAAGAAAGAATGGCTTAAAACCTCTTAGGAAAATTCCAACAGTAATGGGTATGGCAAAACTCAGTGACAGGTAAGAATGGGAAAGTAGAGGCATGGGAAGAAGGGTTACGGGTTTGAAGTACTGCTAACAGTAGTTAACCTGTATTTTCTGTGTGTGGGACATGGTTACAGTGTGGACTCTCAGAGCAAATTCTGAGGAATGAGATAGCATCCTCATTATTCTGTAGACAAAGTCTATTTGTTTTCAGCTGGGCACTGGTGACTCACGCCTGTAATCCCAGCCACTCAGAAGGCTGAATTCTAAAGATTGTGGTGGTTTGCAGGGAGCAGGTGGCTCATTCCTGTAATCTTAGCTATTCCAGAAGCTGAGATCTGAGGATCGTGTGTGTGTGTGTGTGTGTGTGTGTGTGTGTGTGTGTGTGTGTGTGTGTGTACTGGTACTAAGGCCTGAACTCAGGGCCTGATGCCTATTCTTTAGCATTTTTGTTCAAAGCTAGAGCTCTACCACTTCAGCCATGTCTCCACCTCTGGCTTTTTGGTTGTTAATTGAAACATCTCATGGACTCTCCTGTCCATTCTGGCTTTGAACTGTGATCCTCAGATCTCAGCCTCATGAGTAGCTGGGATTATAGGTGTGAGCCACTGGTGTCTAGCTAAAAGTACCTTCTCTTTGAAGCCCCCAAATTTCTTTCTTTCTCTCCCCCCTCCTCTCTCTCTCTCTTTCTTCCTTTCTGTTCTTTCTTTCTTCCTTCCTTTCTTGTTTTTTGTTAGTCTTAGGGCTTGAACTCAGGGCCTGGATGCTATTTCTGAGCTTTGTTATTCAAGGCTAGCACTCTACCACTATGAGCCACAGCTCCACTTCCTGTGTTTCTGATGGTTCATCGGAGATAGGAGTCTCATGTTACTTTTCTGCCTGGGCTGGCTTTGAACTATGATTCTCAGATCTCAGCCTCCTGAGGATTACAGGTGTGAGCCACCACTGCCTGGCTTGCCCCTAAGAGTCTTTAAAGCTTTCTATTGCCTTCACATGTTGATCATATGGGCCTTATTGTCTTTCATCAAGTGTGGCTCCTTGAGATTGAATGCTGACAAACAAGTTCTTTGTCTTCATATTTTCTGTAGAGAAAAGAGACTAGAAACTGCATATCGCATCCCAAGTGACCAGTTCAGGGATGACCCAAATAAGATGCCAATAAATTGTGACATCTATTAAAGGTCAACTGTTTATAAGACATGGAACCAAACACTACACATGCGATGTTTCATTTTGATGCTCACAAGGATTCCTTCTGAGTTTTATTTTCCTGATTTTATGGAGTAGGGAAAAAGAGGTTCAGGGAGTCAAAGAGACTTTGTTGGAGGTTATACAGCAAATAAGGCTTGGGACTAGTTTGTCCAGTTCTCAGCATTCACTGTATGAAATATTAACAATCTTGATATTCACTTTTTGGCAAGTTTGGCTTTGCTGCTAGGCTAACAACTGGGCCACATTCATTATGTTCAAGAACAGAAGCCATAGGCTCATCTCCATTCTACATGGTGTTCTCTTACTAGTTCTTATTTCAAAGCTCATTGCCCCTTCCGGACATCCTCCTTCCAAGTCCAGCTTCCTGTTGAGCGCTTGCCTTTGGCTCTCTGAATAAAAGCTTGCTCACTACTCAGACCCACCCCTCTGCTCTGACTGACAAGACCTAAGGCCAATAAACTCTCTCTTTTTGGGTTCTCAGATTCCCCCCCCCATCCCATCCTACCCCTACACACACACACACACACACACACACACACACACACACACACCCGTCTTTAGAGATTAATTTTTGCCTAACAGACTTCTACACACACACACACACACACACACACACACACACAGCACAGTCTTTGGCTTGAATTGTCTCCTAGGGTTCGTCTGGACCTACTGATTTCACTACAAAAAGCAGGTTTTCTCCTGAAGGAAGCAGATATCCACTATAGAGGCTTGCTGGCTTTCACGAAGATCAGAGACTACAAATACAAGGGCAGGGTGGTCATCCCGAAGAGAGACAGAAAAGGTTGAATTGGGGCATGGAAGAGGCTGGCAAATGCAGTCTTGAACAGAGAAGGCCCTAAGTTAGGAAGAATGAGGCTACCCCATCTCTTTGGAGCACGCCAGAAGAGCATCTTCATCATCATCCCATCCATTCTGGCAGATGTTCTGGAAGTCTGTGTGCATCCTACAGTTTTGCATGTTGTCTGGGACCTCATTTTCTATCGTTCAAGTCTTCATAGCTGTCCAAGATGCCTTCTTTTCTTCTTCTGGGAGAGGAAAGGCCTCCTCTTGATGGCTGGGCTCTTCTTGCTCTGTGTGTGGGGGGGGGGGAAGGGGAGGTACTGGGGTTTGAACTTAAAACCTAGATGTTATCCCTTCCCTTTTTTTACTCAAGGCTAGCACTCTGCCACTGGAGCTACAGCTCTACTTGCAACTTTTTGATGGTTATTTGGAGATAAGAATCTCGCAGGCTTTTTGCTGCTCAGACTGGATTCAAATCAATTCTTAGATCTCAGCCACCATTTGTAGCGAGGACAAATAGGTGTGAGCCACTGGCGCCCAGCATCCTGGCATCATTCGGAAATAGTTCAGGCCTCTCCTACCTTGCTGGACTCCTGGAAGCCTGGATGTGAAGACCCTCCCATGAGAAACTCGCTTTATCTTTGCCTTTCAAATATCACTGTCTCACAAATCAAGATGGATGAAACCCCTTCTCTCTTTCTCCATGGCTGCTCAATGCACTGAGTCTTGTAGCCGGAGAGAACTGGTAGTCTATATCCCCAGCCAGCCCTCTGAGGTCCTCATTTTCAGGGCCTTTGCTCCTGGGCCCAGTCATTTTGGTTCCTTTGGTCTGATGACAGCCTTCTAGCCATAGGCCTGCTGTCATGGGGCCTTCCTCTGGGAAAGCTAGCTTTAGGGCTTTCAGAAGCTGAAATGGAGTCAGTGAAGAGGCCTTTGGGATGGCAAAGCAGGAAGTCTCTTCAGCATTTGAAGGTTAAAATGAAGTGATGAGAGGTGGGGGGAGGTTTTGTTCTACTGGAAATTAGGAGCTGGGAATCCATAGGGAGGAGAAAGCATTCCATGACACAAGGATCCCCCTCCTCGTGGTTGAGAGTGAGTTCAACTCACCTGAAAGTCAACTCATGATCTATCTCTCATCCTACACTACCTTTCCTCCTTCCCCAAGACTCTCCACTCCTGAGTGGCTGTGTCCAGCCCCATGACTCGATTACAGATAAATCGGAGAGGTGCAGCTCTGTAAGGGAACAGAACAAACTTCATGACAGGGAAAGGGGCAGGACTCTGTGAGCTACATTATGGAAGACAGTAAGGTGCTGGTGTCTGATACCTAGGTGGTTCATATCCTGCACTGTAGATTTAACTGCCTCTACATCACCAGCTGCCAAAAGCTACAGCAGGAAACTGGAGAAGATAGTACACATTCACAGCAGATGGGGTGTAAAGCCTCTGGGACTGGGGCTGGGAAGGTGGCTCAGTGGTAAGAGTGCTTACCTTGCATGCAATGAGGCCCTGGGTTCAATTCCTTAACACCACATACACAGAAAAAGCCGGAAGTGGGTGCTGTGGCTCAAGTGGAAGAGCACTAGCCTTGAGCTGAAAAGCTCAGGGACAGTACCCAGGCCCAGAGTTCAAGCTCCACAACCAGCAAAACAAAAACAAAATAAAAACAACAACAACAACAAAAACCCACTCCGGACTGCCTTCTTGCTTTTTGTCTCCTAGCTGTATACCACTGTTCTCATTTCTCATTTTTGCCTATTTTCAGAGTTTGCAATGCCCTGGGAGTATTCCTATTCCAGGACAGCTGTATGATGGTCAAAGATAGGGTTCAGACTCACCCATTCTGGCAGTACCCCAGCCACTGGAAGCTGTCCCAATTCGTGGATAGTTCTGGAGGATCCAGGCTAGCATGGTGTGCTCTGGTTTGCCTATGGAGAGGTAGGACTTGCAGAAACTCATGGGTGTATTTACTTTCCAGGTCCAAGGCAGGCACTTGTACTTTGCAGTGAGCAAACACAGTCATTGCTGGTGTCCCAGATGCCACTGACCAACTGAAAGACTTTCCTGTCTATTTTTATTTCCTTGAGCCAAAGACCCGTGCAGTGTTTGCTTGGCACCAACTATTGAATCTTCCAGTGTCAAAAAAAAAAAAAAAGGATACTAGAGATCATTCCTGCTTTCCTCCCATAGAAAGAAGTTGTACACCTTACTTTGATGCTCATTTCCATCTCTGGGTTGTGTTTATGTTGTTATGTTTATTCATATTTAGGCAGAAATGCTGTACACAAATAATGGCTGCCATGTTATAACCGAGTAGTAGTTAGTTTTCTGAGTAAGCCCACCATAGCCACGTTGGCATTATTATAGTTAAAATACTATGACATTCCTTTTTTTTATGGTTGTGGGGCTTGAACTCTGAGCCTGGGCACTGTCCCTGAGTCTGTATTCAAGGCTAACACTGTACCACTTGAGCCATAGCACCACTTCTGGCTTTTTCTATTTGTGATACTGAGGAATGGAACCCAGATCTTCATGTATGCGAGACAAGCACTCTACCACTCAGCCACATTCCCAGCCCCCAATTATTATTTTTTTTTTTTTACAAAATGAATAGTATTATAGAATGCAATTCTATTTTCCTGAGAAACATATAATTCAAGCCAGGCATTATTGGCTCATACCTATAAGAATAGCTACTGAAATCAGAAGGATTGTGGTTCAAGGTCAGTCTGGGGGAAAAAGAAAACGTTCATCTCAAGCAATAACTAGATGAAGTGTTGTGAACCTAGCTGAGGTAGGAAGCATAAATAGGAGGATTGTGGTCCAGAAAGGGAGATCCTGTCTCCAAATAAGACCAAAGCAAAATGGTCTGGAGGAATGACTCAAGCTGTAGAGTGTGTGTCTAGAAAGCTTAAAGTCCTAAGACCAAACCCCAGTACTACCTAAAAACAATCTTATAATTATGTTGATATAGTTACATTAAGTTCTTGGCATCACTGGCCTTGTCTGAGAGCCTCAACTCAAAGATCGGAAGCAAGGCTGGTGAGAAAGTGGAGTAGTTGCTCTTGCGGATCCACCAAAGAGAAGAACTAATGAGAATCAGAAAACTGGCATTAATGAGTAGGAGTAAATGATCTGGTTATGACCTATTTCCACCTCTTATAAACTGTGTCGTGTTAGACTAGTGCTTCAGCTTTCTGAGTTAGTTTCTGCACCCATTATAAGATGAGAGTAAGTGATACTACTTCCATGGGGTTTTCTGGAAAATTACGTAGGTATAAGACTTGTGTCACCCAGAGACCAATAATGAATGTCTTTGACAGGCTGATAGAATAAGGTGTGTCTTACCTGTAACGCACGTGTCATATAATGGATGCACTTAGTTCAATCACAAGCAGTAGTGACATGATGGTGTTGTAATCTTTGATTTCTCTGGAAGTGCTAATCCCCTCCCAGCCATCCTGCCCCTCTCCCCACATTCTGTGACACAAGAACAAAGAACATTCCGAGAATAGGAATGATGGCAGAGTGGGTGACCAGCTTAGAACATGCAGGTACTACCTCAGGTCCCTGAGGGTGGGATTCTACCTTAGCAATAACTTGATGGAAGGAAGGGGAAGGATGAGCATAAGGAACTGAGAGAAGGCTTTGTCCAAAGGACCCAGAGCAAGGAAAGGAAGGATACAAATTAAAGAATAGAGATGAGGAGAAGGAAATCTTACAGGGGGGGCAGGAAGGAGGGGAGGGGGATCCTATGTAGTCCCTATTCCCTACTCTTACTTGTAATTACCATCACATTTTCTCCATTTCTGTCTATCAGGTAATTTGCATCCAGAGCAACTGGGCTACTATTTCTTCTTTTATTATTTTTGTGTCAGTTTTGGGGCTTGAACTCAGGACCTGGGCACGGTCCCTAGGCTCTTTTACTCAAGGCTAGCACTCTACCACTTTGAGCCACAGCCCCACTTCTGGTTTTCTGATGGCCAGTTGGAGATAAGAGTCTTATGGGAAATTTCCAGTCCAGGTTGTCTTCAAACCATGACCCTCAGATCTCAGCCTTCTGAGTAGCTGTGATTACGGGCATGAGCCACTGGCATTATGGGCATGAACCACTGGAGTCTAGCTGGCTCCATCTACATCTAGTGGATGTAACTTGGGCCTCATTACCTGAGCTCCTATGGAGCAAGGTTTTGATAGCCATTATTTTAGCATCTTTATATGAGCTTTGTCTTACTGAGACAAGGCAGGACAACCCTGTTTGTGCAGTCAAGTTTTAAATCCAATCTGCCATTTATCTGGCCGAGTGGCCCAGAGTAACTGACGTAATCTTTCCAAGATGCTATTTGATTTGCATGTCAAAGATGTTAGACTTTTAAGATCTTGCAATCTTTTTCTTTCTACCTCTCACATTCTCTCTGCTTTTCTTCCTTCTAGATGAGATGTCATTCTTCTATTCATTTATGCTGTCTCATACTTTACTGCCTGAGCTGGCTTTGAACTGCAATCCTTAGATCTCAGCCTCCTGAGTAGCTGGGGTTATAGGCATGAGCCACCAGCATCTAGCTTAGATTTTTTTTTTTCTTTTGTAGGGAATTGATCTTGCCCTAGGGTGCTTTCTAGAACTTTCACTGCTCCCTAATTACCAAGAAGGACATTATGAAAATGCTGTCATTTGTATGAGAAGAGGAGAGAGGAGGGAAGACCCAAAGAAGAAAGGAGAGAGAGAGAGAGAGAGAGGCAGAGAGAGAGAGAGAGAGATAGAGAGAAGAACACACCCAAGGAATGTAATTAGCCACCCTGGAGTTCTGCCAGGTTTAACAGCACTCTCTCTCTCTCTCTCTCTCTCTCTCTCACACACACACACACACACACACACACACACACACACACACACAGAATTTGCAGAGTATTTTGGGAGCTTTCTGTATGAATTGTGCTACGACGCATGACAAATATTATCTTTTTTTTTTAAGCCTCCTTGAAATTAGGGCCCTTTAAAAGCCACAGAGACTCTCTGTCAGATTGCATTTTCCCCAATTTGTTAGCTGTGATCTGTTCTCGGGTCATAAATTTGATGGGGTCCTCCCCTCCCCTGAGCCTTTAATTATTTACCACTAGAAGCACAGAATGTTCAAGCCCAAAGAAACTCTCCATCCTACATGTGCTGATACCAGCCTGTGGAGATGAGGAGCTATGGTCTCTTGCTTCAGGTAATAAGAACAGGAAGAGAGCTCTGTTGCTCTAGACATGTTCCTATCCCCTTTTCTTCTCATTCTAGGTCCCTACTAGCCAGAGGAGATACAGGATGCTAGAACTGGAGGTTCAGACAAGAAATGAACTGGATTCCCAGACTTATATTGGACAGAAGGTTAGACCGTGGTCTGCTGGCTCTCTGTGGCTAGTGGGGTCAAATTAAGACCAGAGATATCTTCAGATCTTACCCCACCGCTTCTGTCTGACTCTGGCCATACGGTAGGCCTAATATTCAACATAAAATCCATAAAAAATTAAAACCCATGAAAAATGAAATCTCAAGCTCTACCACCCTGCATCTACATGTTTGTTTCTGCTCCTGAGGCTTGAATTCAGGGCTTAAGGGCTGTGCCTGAGCTCTTCTGCTCAAGGCTAGAACTCTATCACTTTGAGCCATGGTGCCACTTCTGGCTCTCTGGTGATAAGAGTCTCACAGACTTTCCTGCCTTGGCTGGCTTTGAAAACACAACCCTCAGATCCCTAGCTCCTGAGTAGCTAGGATTACAGGTGTGAGCCAATGGTACCCAGCTTCTGGGCCTACATTTCTAAATAACCATAACCCACTGCCATTGAGTGCGTACTTTATGTGTAGGGGTATCCTATAGCTTTCCACACTCTTACTCTCTGCACACTTGCTGACTCACTTCTTTCATTTTCCCACTTGGTTCAAAGAGTCCTGTGAACTAAAATTCCTGCCCAAACACTGTTTGTCTTGATTTACAGTGATTTTTCCCCCCCTCAAAGCTAAAGAAGTAAAGCTAAAACTATTCTGGCTACGTGGTAACAGAATGAAAGCACCGGAAAGAATGAGCCACCATAGATCAGAATTGACCAGTCGGAGGCGCCACCACTGTCTGTACCCAGGGCACAGTTTGGTCAGCATTTGGAAGGATTTCCCACTGGCACCATCGATTGGCCTAGGATCATTCCATTGGTCTCCTGTTGACACTTTAAGGAATACCCATCTTTTATGTGAAATGTTGCAAGAGCAATATAATCTTTCGTCCATGTACTATGATGGAGTGGGAAGCTGAAATAGAGAACTTTGAAGGCCCAAATGCTCCTTCCCCCTTATAAAATGCACATGCATATACATATACATACACAAACAAATGGACTAAGGTATGGCATGCTCAGGGAAGGATTCCAAGGTTGTAATCACTTTGAACCACAAGAGTTTAACAAAATAAATACCAGGAAACTGGAACATGTGTTGTCAGGAGTAGGGGAGGGGGTGAAGGCCAAGGGAAGAACAGCCAGACTAATGGTAGGGGGAAGAAGAATGGGCAACGATAAGTCATAGTTAGTCATCAGGTGCAGACCTGCAAATGGAGCCAGGTAACTTGAGGGGTTGGTGGGACTGAGAGAGATGGGGGAGGAGAATTTAAGGGGTGACATGGATCACGATGCACCCTCCCCCCCCAACCTGTGAGGATGAAAAATATGTCCAGATATTGCCTGCCACCTCCCAGGGGAAAAAAATTACTGCCAGCTGAGAACCAAGTTTTACTCAGAGCCTTATCCAGCCTATATACTAGGTTCTACTTCCTCTCCTTGTGATAGTGTTGAAGTGATGGTGTGAGAGGATTGCTGTACAAATGCTGTATATAACATCGGGGCGAGCTGGGAGCCAGTGGCTCACGCCTGTCATCCTAGCTACTCAAGAGGCTGAGATCCTAGGATTGTGGTTCAAAGCCAGCTGGGGCAGAAAAGTCTGTGAGACTCTTATCTCCAATTAAATCACAGAAAAAGCTGGAAGTGGAGCATAGCTCAAGTGGTAGAGTGGCATACTAGCCTTGAGCAAAACAAGCTCAAGGACAATGCCTAGGCCCAGTGTTCAAGCATCGAGTCCAACCATCAAAAAAGAATCAGGTTCTAAATCTACAGGGTCTGATCACTCTATCCCAAAAGACTTTTAAGAGTCAGTCTTCCAAAACTAACATTGGACATGGTACGTAGGATGGAGGCCCATAGAAAGAGGTGAGATAAAGAACTGATCAAAGAGGGCCTAGGAATTCACTTTTGGAAGTGAATTCGCATGGCATGTAGTTTGACTTTTAAAGCTGAGGAAATCGCCTTCTACAAGTTGGTCAGTATAGTTTGTCTGTTAGGCACATTCCTAGTATTTTCACTTCAGTACTAGAAATGCCCTGTGGCTCTCCATTACTCCACTGAGCTGGTAGATAAATCCTGACACAGACCTCTTCTCAGTACCCTGTTTTCTCAATCAAGCACATGGTCTCTGGAACTCATAGGACAGACAGTGGCCTCTGCAATCAAGCTGGGTGCTGGTGGGTCATGCCTGTATTCCTAGATACTCAAGAGGTTGAGGGGCTGGGAAGGTGGCTCAGTGGTAGAGCGCTTGCTTTGCATGCATGAGGCCCTGGGTTCGATTCCTCAGCACCACATAAGCAAAAAGAAAAAAGCCGGAAGTGGCGTTGTGGCTCAAGTGGTACAGCGCTAGCCTTGAGCTGAAGAGCTGAGGGACAGCGCCCAGGCCCAGAGTTCAGGCCCCATGACTAGCAAAAAAAAAAAAAAAAGAGGTTGAGATCAAAGGATCATAGTTCCAAGCCAGCCCAGGCAGGGAGGTCCCTGTGAAACTTCCATCTCCAATGAACCATCAGAAAATAGGAACTGGAGCTGTGGCTCAAAGTGGTAGAGCACTAGTCTTGAGCAAAATAAAGCTCATGGACAGCACCCAGGCTGTGAGTTCAAACAGACAGATAGAGAAAGAGGGAGGGAGGGAGGGGAAGAGGGAGAGAGGATGGTGAGGGGGAGAGGGAAAGAGTGAGAAAGAGAGAGAGAGAGATTTCCTTATTGCCTAACTCTCTCTGTGCTGTCCCAGTCTACTCTGAATGAATAGTTAGGATCATTTGGACTTCCTTTTCCAGAACATTCATCTGATCCCTTCCCATATCCATCAGTCCTGGATCAGAGTGGGTTCCTACCAGCATTTGGGTTGGAGAGAAATGGAGTAAACCAGAGAAGCTCAGTGTGTGAAACATGCAAACCCCTGGCTTATTTCTTTTACCAAACAACAATGTCACTAATAGGCCAAGAGGAATTATTGAGCAGAGCCGTTAACAGAAAACTCCAGAAGATCTGCTGGTCATATGATTTATAGCAATCACAGACTCCCTTTAAACCACCCCACCCCCAAACCCACAAGCAGGCAAGCCAGATTTTACCTACTTACAGGTGGGGGCTGAGGGCTTGCTAATTAATCCTTGTAAAGGACTTTGAGATCTTCTAAACAGTGACAAACTGTAAAGCCTTTAGTGACAGCCTAATTATTATTATTACCAGGCACAAAGCTCAGAGAATTTGAAAGATTCCCTAGGTACCATTCAAAATAGTAGAGACAAAAAAAATCTAAAATGCAAATGGGGAAATTATAACATGGGATCATTTAACATCAACCTTTTGAAGAAATCTCTGTTCTCCCAGTTTCTCAAGTGAATGCTTAACCTGGAATGTCCTGGCCCAGTGCTTCTTATGGGAGATCCTGAGAGTGAAGAGTTTGAACCTGGAAGGGTAGTTTCCTATGATTAAATTCCCCATGTCTTCCTTGTGAGCAATGGAGCAAATAAATCATTGAGCCTCAGTTTCTTTATCTGTGAAATGGGAATCACATTGCCTCACACTGCTTAGCATGCTCCCTAGCATACAACAAAGAGTGAATAAAATTCAGCTTTGTAAAAATGTTTTTACTTTTTTTAGGGGCTGGGAAGGTGGCTCAGTGGTAGAGGGCTTGCCTTGCATGCATGAGGCCCTGGGTTCCATTCCTCAACACCACATAAGCAGAAAAAGCCGAAGTGGCTCTGTGGCTCAAGTGGTAGAGTGCTAGCCTTGAGCTGAAGAGCTGAGGGACAGTGCCCAGGCCCATAGTTCAGGCCCCAAGGCTGGCAAAAAAAAAGGTTTACTTTTTAATATATATATATATATATATATATATAGTAAAGATACTGTACAGAGGGGTTACAGTCACATGAGCTAGGTGATGAGTCCATTTCCTATCTAGCATTGTTATACCCTCCTTTATAGTTCCCCTACAATCCCTTTCCTCTCCACCTCTGGACCTCCTCTCTCCTCCCCCCCCAAAGTTGTAATGTTCATTTTCAACATACTGTCTTGTACATCTCATTGTTACAATGGGTCATCCTGTATCCTTGTTTCAGCATTTTGTTATTTCCCTTTCCCTCCCCAAATTAGAAAAATGTATATACAAGATGCAGGGCACCAGAATCAAATACAGTGACAACAGGGCTTGTACCATGGGGGAAGAACATACAGAAGAAACAAAAAGATCACATAGTACATTATAAGTACATTAAGAAGAGCAGCAACAAAGATAAAACCTCTTATGTCCTATCTTGGGGTTCATTTCCCTTCGCATCAGATTATATGGTCATGTGTACATAGCTTTTGACTTTGTCTGCTTGTCCTAGACATTTACTAGTTATTGCAGATAAGGGAAACCATGGGACCTATGTTTCTTTGAGTCTGGCTTACTTCTCTTAATATAATTTTTTCCAAGTATTTCCATTTGCTAACAAATGGGGCAATGTCATTCTTTCTGATGGAGGCATAGAATTCCATTATATATATATATATATATATATATGTATATATATACATATATATATATATCTCACATTTTCTTGATCCATTCATCTACTAAGGGGCATCTGGAATAGGAGAATTTTCAGCACAGGCCGAAATTTTCTTAATAAAGACCCAGAAACAGAACAAATCAAAGAAAGGTTGGACAAATGGGATTGCATGAAACTGCAGAGCTTCTGCATGGCAAAGGACATAGCAAGCAAATCAATAAAAAGCCCATGGATTGGGAGAAGATCTCCACTAGCCATACAATGGACAAGGGTCTCATATCTAAACTATACTTAGAACTCAAAATATTAAATACCCCAAACAAATCCTCAAAGAAACAACCGCCCAATTAATAAGTGGGCTAGAGACTTAAAAGAGAGACTTTTCTGAAGAGGAAATAAGAATGGCTAATAGACACATGAAGAAATTCTCAACTTCTCTAGCTATAAAAGGAATGCATATCAAAACAACATTGAGATTCCACCAAGAAATCTAATAACAATAGATGCTGGAAGGGATGTGGCTAAAAGGGAACCCCACTGCATTGTTGGTGGGAGTGTAAACTTGTTCAACCACTTTGGAAAGGAGTATGGAGGTTCCTCAAAAGACTCCACATAGAGCTCCCCTATGACCCAGCAATCCCACTTTTGGGCATTTACCCAAAGGATCACAAACAAGGCCATACCAAAGCTACCAGCACAGCTATGTTTATTGCAGCATTATCCACCTTAGCTAAGATATGAAAATTTAGCTTTAAAAAGCACTTGGAGGCTGGGCACTGGTGGTTTATGCCTGTAAATCCTAGAAACTTAGAAGGCCGAGATCTGAGGATTGCAGGTCAAAGCAAGCCTGGGCAGGAAAGTTCCTAAGACTCTTATCTCCAATTAACCACCTGAAAAACGGAAGTGGTGCTGTGGCTCAAGTGATAGAGTGTTCTCCTTGAGCTGAAGAGTTCAAGTACAGTGCCCAGGCCCAGAGTTGAAGAGCCTTGAGTGACAAAAGCAAAATAAACAAACAAAAAAAAAAGCATTTGAAAAGAGCAAGTGAAGGGCATTGTCCAAAAAGAAATGTACTCTTTCCCTGAGTTATGTAACTATAATCCCTCTGTACATCACCTTTATAATAAAATTTTAAAAATATATTTTTTACAAAAAAGCATTTGGACCCAGGTGCCAGTGGCTCACTCAAGCCTATAATCCTAGCAACTCATGAGACTGAGATCTGAAGATCACAGTTCAAAGCTAGCCCTGGTGGGAAAGTCCATGAGACTCTTAACTCCAATGAACTACTCAATAAATAGAAATGGAGCTGTGGCTCAAGTGATAAAATGTGCTTTGAGCAAAAAGGCTCAGGGAAAGCACCCAGGACTTGAGTTCAATCCCCAGGCCTGACACACAAAAGATAACAAATAAATAAAATACAAATAAATTTTAAGAGAGCCCCTGGGCTAACTAATATATATGAAAGGATTCAGAAATCATAAAATGCCAGGAGCTAGTAGCACTTGTAATCCTAGCTATTCAGGACACTGAGCTCTGAGGATGGTAGGTAAAAGCCAGTCCAGTCAAGAAAAGTCCACAAGGTTTTTATATCCCACCCCAGAAAGCTGGATGTGGAGGTGTGGTTCAAGCGGCAGAATGCCAGCATGGAGCAAAAAAAGCCAAGTGAAAACACAAAGTCCTGAGTTCAAGCTCTAGTACTGGAACACACACACACACTAAAAAATGAAACTACATTAAAAAAAATCATAAAGCATCTGCTCTGTAGGTTACTCTTCCTTTGGGCGAAGGCTGCAATGAACAGCTTTCTCTCCCTTCCTTCCTTCCTTCCTTCCTTCCTTCCTCCCTCCCTCCCTCCCTCCCTCCTTTCTTTCTTTTTTCTTTCTTTCTTCCTTCCTTCCTTCTTTCTTATTCTTCAACTTCCATCCCTTGGAGCTGTGATTCAAATGTGTGTGATTGTGCACCCTTGGCAAAGGAAATGAGAGTCTCTATGTCCAAAGGTTTGCATGGCAATATATATATATATATATAATATATAATAAGTGTATATATCATAAAATAAATATATTATGTATATAATAAATATATATGTAATAGAACATATACTGTAATATATAATATAGTATAATATACAAAATATAAATACATATTGTGAAATAAATGTGCATGAATTATATGTAAATATAGACTATAATTTATAATATATAATTAATAGTGTGTTATATAATGATTAAATAAGTAATCAAAATAATACAAACATAAACAATATAAATAAAATATTATGTATTTATTATGCTATATAAACACATAATAAATATAATATAAATTATAGTATATATAAATCATAAATTATAAATAATATATAATAAATATGTAATAAAATATGGCCATGTAAATGTGTAATAAATATTATACTTAGTATTTATTATATAAAATATATAAATATATTTATCCTGTATTATGTAATAATATAGGATATATATGTAAAATATATTTCTTTTTAAGATCAACATTCTCCCTCATTACAACCAAAGAAAAGGTTTTTCCTGTCTACCCCTGGGCAGGTATCCAGTGCCCCTTTCCTACTGCTCACACTCTTTTCCTTAACCCCAGTTCCCTACGTATGGATTATTCTAGTCAAAGCCCATTTCCAGAGGGTCCACAAAATTCCAATTTATTCCAGACATGACCAGCATCCGAGATAACTGAGAGAAGCCTGAAATCCTCTCACTAAACTTCCAGCAACATGACTCACGTAATTGCCTGTGCGAGTCTCCTTAGTTTTCCTTTTACACCCACACACCTCTGATGCCACAAACTCCCCGTGTGTGTGTGTGTGTGTGTGTGTGTGTGTGTGTGTGTGTTACAGGAAAAGGCGAGGAGGAGGGCCAGGGGTCCCTTCTGAATACCTGAGAGTTAAGGAAGTCATTTGTAAGGGAGCCTGAGACTGCCAATTGCCTAAGTCAGAACCCCCACCAGCCACCCCAGCTTCTGGATTGTCTTTCAATCTTCTTTCTTTTTCCTCTCTCTCTCTCTCTCTTTAAATTTCTTCAGAGGGATTTCTAGGGGCTTCCTTTTGGGAGAACTAGTTGTAGGCATAATTGGGCCAGTTGAGTGCTGGAGATGTATCCAGCACAGCCAAGCACTCCTGGAAAAAAAAAAAAGTGACCTAGATCAACCAGAGTCCTCTTGGTGGGGACCCCTGCCACCTACTGACTTAGAACCGAACCCACATTTCCAGTTGTATGGCTCTGGCTTGGGGGGGGAAGAGGGGAGGGAAGGAGGGAAGGAGGGAGGGGGAAGAGAGAGAGAGTGAGCTGTGGAGGGGACTGTGCATTGGTCCTTTTCAGGAACAAGCCTTTCCTCCCTTTTTTTTTTGTTTTGTTTTTGTACACATACAGAAAAGAGGGTACAGTGAAGATGGAAAGGCAGGAGTGAAGGGGGGGGGGAAGGAGGAGGCCAGCTTGGAACTCTGGAGCTCTGTTATTAGCATAGAAGCTCACTGCTTAGGGGAGAAAGAGAGAGAGAGGGGAGAGAGAGAGAGAGAGAGAGAGAGAGAGAGAGAAGGGGGGCAGGCTGAGAGGGGAGAGGAAAGAAGAGGAGAGAGGAGAGGAGAGAAAAGGAGAGGGAGAGAGAGCAGAGGAGAGGCAGAGGCAGAAGCAGGCAGAGCAAGCGCTGCGCTCTGGCTAGCATGAGGACGGGTTTCTCGTCTCCAGGCTCAGTTCATCTGCCTGTCCGTGGCTGTTAACACTGCCGTTGAAGTGCTCTGATTCCGAAGGGGAAACAGATCACCCAACCTCACCGAAGGAAAGAAGAAGCCAGGAAGAGAAGCGAAGGAACGGCAGGGAGGGAAAGAACCAAGGCAAAGCAGCAGCGGTAGCAGCAGCAGCAGCAGCCACAGCGAGGAAGCAAGGGGGAAAAGGGAGAAAAAGACTCAATCTATGATTGGATCTGGACTTTTTTTTCTCCAATGCAAAAAGGAATATGCAGTACATTGTTGCTGTCTTCTGCACCGGTTTCTTAGGCACTGTAGTAGGTGCCAATTTCCCCAACAATATACAGATTGGTGAGTGAGGAGGGGGCTGCCTGGGGAGGGGACTTTTCTGAATTGCACCAGGGATGTGTGTTGATTTTGTTGTTGTTGTTTTGTTTTGTTTTGGCACTGATATATTTGTTCAGAAGGCTAGGGCTGCAAGAGAGGAGGGGGCTTGGTGTGGTTCTGATTTAGGAGAAGCAAAAGGGAAGGGGAATCTCTCTCTCTCTTACACACACACACACACACACACACACACACACACGTGCACACGCTGCAAGCATGCACGTGTGAAATGGAGGAAATCACACCGTTTCCCCAGGAGGGAAAGAGAGAAGACAACAGGCTTCCTCAGCGCAGGCATGGGGGGGGGGGCGGTGTGGGCTGTGGGTGTTGAAAGAGTTAAAACTCCATTGCTTGAGAGATGGATGGTGGTGGCTGATTTCATTTTATGTATATAAATACGAATGCTGGGTGTATTTGCGCGTGCTTGAATAGATGAAAGGTGCACTTAGGCATTGAATTGTGGAGAGAGGGAAGACAGTATTGCTTAGCTTGTGGTGGGGGGAGTGAAAGGGGCGAGAGGGCCCTCTCAAAGAGGGGAGCCCCCCTCCCCAAGGGTGCTGTAGCTGCAGAGATCATAAAAGAGGGCCCCACTCCATAGGCAGGAGCTCTCTCTGGCTCTGGACCCCTCTGGCTGCCCCTCTCTTTACTGTCTGCCAGATGGAGCTGGGGTTCCCCAGTTTTTAGATCCTTGGGACTTCTTAGGCTGCCTTAGATCAATTCCTCTGAAAGGTTTCATCCACAGATATTGCCCATCTCTCTGACAGGCACAAACACATAACCCACACTCCTCTTCCCCCCCCCCTTCTCAGCTATTCCCATCACTAGCTGCCTCTCAACTTGGGGAGCAGGTTGAGCAGGTTGGTCCCCCCGTTATTTTCTCTTTCTGGGTGGTTGTTCTTTGAGGAGCTCCCCTCCCTTGCCTGTATTTTTAATGGGGGGGGCACCTATCACTCCTCATAATCCCAGGCGAAAGCAAGACCAACAGGAAGCACAACACTGATAACAAAGCATGCTTATGAGACCTGGGGGGAGAGGGGGGAGATTCACTGTGACCAGCAAGCATTTTCATTGCTATTTGTATCTGAGAATCAAATAGACTGCTTTGGCTCAAAGACATCTTGTTTGGTTATTTTCTTTTTTTTTCTGCTCTGCTCTTTTCCCCCAATAACCCCTCCCCCTCCCCCCTGCAGGATGCTCAGCTCCTTGAAAGAAAGTCCCACTGTGGGTAGTTGATGCTCCTTTGTGTGTGTTCCTGGGAGTGGAGGATGTGTGGCAGGTGATCGCGTATCTTGCACCCCTGCATTGGTTGCAGGAGCGTCTCTTTGAATCTCTCCAGCTTCTGACTCCAATGGTGGTGGTTGGAGTGGCTGGGGAGGAACTTGCTTTGTTTGCTGACACCTGTTAAACTGTCTTGGAGAAACGAGTGTATATGTGTACGTGGACGCCTTTTCTCCTGTGCAAAACTTCCTGCCTTGGGGGAGACACTTCCCTTACCATCCAGCCCCACCTCCCAGCTGTTCTCCACTCACTTCAGGAGAGGAGGAAGGGGAATGGGAAGAGTTTGGGGTGTGGTCATCTGGGAGGAAAAGGAGGAGCATCAGAATCAAGAATGATCTCGGAGTCCTTTCTGCTCTTTCAAAGGAGGGCAGAGGTGCATGGAAAATACTTGCTTTCCTGTGTGGCACTGGTATTGATTGTGTTTGTGCATGGGGACTGTCCATCATTTGGATTTGCCTTCTCCAGGTGTATCCATGTCCTACAGCATGGGTGTAAGTCCATGAAGGAGTTTTGTATAGGTGTATGTGTGTATGTGATATTTTCATGTATTTTTTACCTATCTTAAGTCGTATTTAGCCCAAAGTTGCTTGCTCAACTGATAAAAACGGATTGTTACTGTTTCCACACACAAGGTAGAAATGTTAAATCCTAAAACAAATGCTGAATGTATCACCTCCATGAGGAAGGACTTGGTTCTACTTATACGATCTCTAACAAAAGCCTTCTAATCCATGTTGTGCTTAAAACAGACACCTAACTCACTATAGAAGTTAGAAGTGCATTATGGCAACTGCGATTCCTCACAGCTCTGAGGTAAACTTCTCTGTAAATATTCAGTATATTTCAGTCTCTGGGATTAGCTGGTTTTTAATTCACAGCAAGATATTTTAATTGCTCTTATAGACCCATAGTCAATACCAAGGTAAGCTGTATACTCTTGTTTCTTGGAACAGGGACCTCTCTGGTGTTTTCTACAGGAACAGAATGCCATACATCTTGACATTAAGACCCCACATTTGCAAAAGCACAAAGTCCCACTATCTAGACATGCAATGTTAATCCTTTATGTAATAAGTCATGTCTAGCTAGCTGGGAACCCAAGCCATGAAAGAAACACAACACTAACTTGCAGAAAAATCCACCATTCCCCAGACAAAAAACCTTGGAGACAACTGAATAGTTAAATCTCAGGCAGATCTTAAGTCAAAGAACACAAGAATCTGAGTAAAGAAGTACAGAGGTGGGGAAAGCCCACAAGATCCAGATCTCTCATTTCAATCCTTACACCACCGTTATTAACACCTACTCTTAGGCCAGAGTTGGTGATAAATGATCAGGCCCAGGTAAGATAAGTTAGATGCAGGAAGAACATTGGTTCCTAGGAGTTATGCAGGAGGGAGTTATGCAGGGAGGAGGGAGAGAAAGGTCTCCTCTCTTCTCTGACCTTCAGCTGAGCTGAGAGGGATGCAATCACATGTTTGCACAGAATGACCGATCATAGGGACCCAGTCACATGAAACTCATCTGTAGAAATTTAAACCTGGATATCTAGTTGGGTCTATTTGAACTCTCAACCCTAGCATTAAAAATAAACCAGTATAACTATCTAGGAAATGGAGACAAGAGGAGTTTTTCTTTGTTGTTGTGTAAACCTGGTGTCTTGTTGAGTTTATTGGAACTCTCAGTCCTAGCATTAAAAATGTATGACTGGAAATGGACATTGAAACGAGCGTTTTGTTGTTGTTGTTGTTTTCATTCCTTTTTGTCTTACTTATTCATCTATTGTTAGGGCACAGAAATTGAAGGGCAAAGGGTGAACAAATGCAGCAGTGGCACTCACTAGACACTATACAACTTGTGGGTAGGGGATGAGAAGGAAAAACTAGGTAGGAGCAAGGGAAGAGGTGGCATTGTCCAAAAAGAATTGTACTGACTTATGTATTTACCTGACTTATGTAATTGGAACCTCTCTGTACATCACCTTTAGAATAATGATACAAATAGTTTATATTAACAAATATATTGATTTAAAGGTGTACTCATAAATGCATGCATGTTTTAAACATTTTATTATTTTCTAAAGGTGATGTACCTAGGGGACGAATATATATACATATATACATACATATATATACATACATATATATATTATATATATATATATATATATATATATATATATATATATATATATATGGTATGACTAATGGGATTAGCTTGGGAGAGGTAAAAGGTTCCAGTATGGGGGTGGAGAGCAGGCTGTGGAAGAACTGAGATTTATCTCTAGCCCAAAGTACCCATGTCCTTTTCTCTCTTTCTCTCTCTCTCTCTCCTCATAGGGGGATTATTTCCAAACCAGCAATCACAGGAACATGCCGCTTTCAGATTTGCTTTGTCCCAACTCACGGAGCCCCCGAAGCTGTTTCCCCAGATTGATATTGTGAACATCAGCGACAGCTTTGAGATGACCTATCGATGTAAGTTTTCGCTTCTATTTCTGAGATCTCTTAACTGCGCTCGACCAATGAGAGGGGAACCTGTGGGTAGTTGGTGGCAGCCTTACAAAATGACTCGAGCTGTCATTTGTCTTCATAAGAGAAAAGCCCTCCAAGGGGAAAAAAAAGTTTTTTCAGAGACTTTCAACCATGCCAGCAGTTGGCATTTTAGATGCTACCATGCCTCATGACTTTTTTTTTCTGTCAGCTACCTTTAAAAAAAAAAAAGGACAAAATACCAGCCTGGTGGGCACTTGGATTGCCTGGCTCTTCCTCACTTCATCTTGGTTCTCCTGAGAGAGTTTTACTCATACATTAGGAAACTTCTGAGATGGAGAATCCAAGGTTCTGATGTTAGAAGAATGTGGTAGAATGTGGTTGAAGTGCTTAAGCCATTTCCTGCACATACTTAAAATGAAAACATCTCCCTAATAGCTTGGAGGGAAAAGGTAGAGGATAAGTTGTGTATCGGGTTCTTTGCTTGTTTGTGTGGGGTTTTTTGTTTTTGTTTTTTTTTTAAGGAAAGTGATAATTTTGAAAACTGGATAGTTGGATTTTTTTTTCTAAAATGGCTTCAAGTGATTGACTGCTGAAAGCACAATTTGCACATCATTTTGGTTTTTTTGAAAGGCATCTGAAATAGCTACAGTTTGTATGATGGCTTTTGGGCATAAAACAGAACAGAGGTGACATCAAGAAAGCAAAGGGAGAGATACAGTGTTGATACGGAATGGAACTCGTGGCAAAATGTGGATAGTGAATTCCACTTTGCATGTGTCCCTGGCAACTGAGACTGGAAAGTTAACTCGTGTGGTTGGTTTGGATGGCTGTTGCTTTTGTGGGTAGGTAAAAGGGGAAAAATTAATCAGTATAGACTTTTTTTTTAACCCTCTGAGGGCTTAAGCTCAAGTGGGAATTCATGGCAGGAAAGTGTACATGGTATAAACAAGAATCATTGGGGACCTGAAACTAGATTCAACTGTCACCACAGACTTCATGAGCCCCAAGTGGTTTCATGATTTCTCTGGAGCGCTGGATGGTGGAAGGCATGGATCACACCCTTTATATTGTCCCCCTCCCCTCCCCCCATCGCCCCCACATGCCTCATTCCCGTTTAGGTACTCACAAGGGAGGTTTTGTGTTGAATAGGCTTTGAAGTCTCAACACAAGAATTTAGAATTCTCCTTCTCCCTAAGATCACTCAGGCCAAAGCAGTGTTTTGAATCCTAGCATTATAATTATACCAGGTTCCTTCGATTGAGGACTATGATAAAGATTTCATAGACATTGATAGTAGTATCATCCTTTATTCAGGATTGACTGCAGCCCGTGGAATGTACTAGTTGCTCTTCTTGTGTTGGTTCATTTAATCTTCACAGGAAATTTACAGGGGAATGGTTGTCTTCTTTCTGGAGATGAGGAAATTGAGGCAGCAATAGGTTATGTAACCTGTCCTGAAGTTTTTGGAGAAACTTGTAACCCACCCCCCCAAGGTCTGTGTTCCTATGCAGACTTTGATCATATGCCTAATTTGATCATAACACAATCAACCATAGTGAGACTACTCATGAAGTGAGAGGGGATTTTCAAGGCCCCATAATAAAAGCTCTTAAGGAGAAAACACAACAGCACTTCAAACTCTACCTGGGTTATGTACATTGACTAAGCAAAATAGCAAGTCTATGTTTTAGGTATGCTGAGATTGAAAAAACCTGTCTACATGGTTTTACTCGCTACCCTTTGAAAAGAGCTAAAGCCACGATGGTGACTCATACTTGTCATACCAGCTACTCAAGAAGCTAAGATCTGAGAATCAGGCCAATTGAGGCAGACATATCGGGGAGATTCTTAGTTCCAGTGAACCAGCAAAAGCTGGAAATAGAAGTATGGCTCAAGTGGTAGAGTGCCAGCCTCAGAACTATCCTCCTGGAAAATAGAATAATATAAAGTAGGTATTTAACTACCAGATTCTTTTTCATTTGGCTTACACCAGCATCTGTAATGGAAGGAATTGGTTCTGAACATATTTATATCTATAAACTGTTGAAGAGTATTCATGTCCTTTGCAGACATAGGCAACTGTTCATCTATCTCTTGGGTGAAGAAAACACCAGAGCTTTTGGTCATACTTTTGAAAGAGATTCATTATTCAACAAAGATTACTGCCTTAGAGCTTCAAGATGAATAAGTGGATGGCATGTGTATTCACTCACACCACTGGGAACTGTCTCTAGCTGAATTGGGGGGAGAGGGGAAGGATGAACTGCCTTCCCCCTCTCAAAATGTTGACTGGCAAGACAAGATACTAAAAGGCAAAACTAGGAGGGAATGTTCTAAGGCAAAAGGTGATGTTTCTCTACTGTTATTTTCATCACTTAACACCAGATTGAAAATAAGAGTTCGTTGTTTGTTAGGAAGGAAGAAATATGGTATTGGACTGTCATCCAGGGTGGTTGATGACTTAAGAGTAGATGGTCCTGTGTTCTAGAACTTGATACCTGCCAAATACTAGTGCCCATGTTTCATGTTTTGCTGTGGTCTTCATTCACGTATATACTGAGTGTTTCTCCAAAGCTATTCACTGAGATTAATATTAGAAATACAGAAATGATTTTTCAAAAAACACTCTGGATCTTAAGTAACTGTAACTCTGGGAGACTTTCTGAAGAGCAAAAAAAAAAAATGTTACTGTGTGCTTTGACCTGTACATTTTTCTTCATCCTCCCAAGATCAGAGGGAATACTGAGCAATTTGGATGGAAACAATGTCAGTGTAATTTCTTGCCTGCCTGGAGAAAACCTGTTACCTTTTACATGTGGCTAATGAACTCTCCTAGGCAATGTTCACCGTGGTTTATGGGTTTGGGAAGACGATACATCCACTGTGATTTGAATAGGGTACAACACATTAAAGGGAGCACAGTGATTCTGGGTGGAATGGGCTAATTAAGAATGCATGGAAAGCCAAAAACAGTATGTGTGATTTCTTGAAGTATGGATTCATAGTTAATTGCCTCAGTCAATCTAACCTCCAGAAAAAAAAAAACTTATTTTTAAACATAATTTTTGTTGTTGATTAAAAAAAATCACTGAATATTTTGCTATTCATTATCCCTCCAGCAGAGGGTAGAGAAAGGAAAGAAGAGGAAGTCCAATAGGAACAGCTCCAACTAGAGGTATTAAGCCACAGGAGAAGTGCAAGAGGTGGTGGTTATAGGGTAGGAGATGCAGGAAAAATAGAAGATAAAGATTCATAGTACTGCTGGCCAGTCTGAGAGTGTGATATCTTTACATTTGGTCTTTCTTAAGCGCTTTCTTTCTCTACTTAATGGAATGGGCAACCCACATATCTTGAGGAAAACAGACAGGATGAGGCAGGGGTAACTCCCTACAGAATAGAACGGACTCCATCCAATACATCCTGGCCATCCATCCAGCCTATTGGTGTTGCCTTTATGGTAAATGTAACTAAAGGAATGGATAGAATACATAAATGGTTGGGGCTTGGGTTTTGAGGTCTAAGGAGCATTGTGGCAATGGAATTCTTATTTACTGGTCCATATTCCCTCAGCAAGTATGACCTGGATGTCTACCCCTGCCAAGCATAGTGCCAGATGCTAGAAATACATAGTCCAATAAAGCACCTCAACTTTTTCCTTATGTGCCCTATAACTTAACTAACAGTTCCCCAAATTGAGCACCCCCTGAAATTCATCCCATATCTTACTTTCATAGAAAGACTCATCGTTACATTCTCCTTCCTGAGTCAGAATATTCAAAAGCAGAAGCTGGAAGGATTCTGTAGTAGTCAGAATGGGAGTCACACATTACGAAACTCTTTTATCTTAAAACGGCTTCCATTTCTTTAGTGAGCATTTTTTTAAGCCCTTAACCAAATCCAGGCAGGATGCTAAGTACCAGAAATACAGACAAAGTGAAGACACATTCCCTGCCCTGGAGGACTTTCTCCTTAATGGATCAGAGAGCCTAGGAAAGAGAAAATTAAAATGTAATGTACATGTCATGGTGGTGATTTGTATGGAGTAGTGGAAGCATGGGTTGGTCCTCAGAGAATGGTGGTGGAGTCAGTCTGAAAGGTTAGAGGGATTTTTCCTGGAGGACAAGGTGAGAGAACAGGGCAGAGAGAATAGCATATGGAAGGAAGATGTTTTACCTTTAGGTCTCCAGTTCTTGCCACCAGTGGTTTTCCCTGGCAGGGTTCCCATTGACAATCATCCAATATTATAGAAAGGGTCACCAGATGACGGCCCATAAGCAAGTTCCAGCACAGAGCCATCATTTAGGAGGTCATTACACTATTCAAAATGGATATAAGTTCCCATCAATTCATGGATAGCTTGTCTTTCTTTAAAATGTAATAGATGAGTCAGGAGCTCATGCCTGTAATATTAGTTACTCAGGAGGCTGAGATCTGCGGATCATGGTTCAAAGCCAGAGCAGGCAGGAAAGCCTATGAGACTCTTATCTCCAATGAACTACTCAAAAACCAGACTGGGGCTTAAAGTGGTACAACACTTGCCTTGAGCAAAAGAGCCCAGAGACAGTGCCTAGGCCCTGAGTTCAAACCCTATAACTAACTAAATATGCACATATGTTCAAGGATACCAAAATTCTCACCCAGGCCCTGAGTTCAAGCCTCATGACTGATGAAATAAATAAAATAAAATAAAATGTAATAGATGGGACCAGGCACCAGTGCCTCACACTTGTAAGCGAAGGGTCAGCACCTGGGCTCTGAGTTCAAGCCTCAGTATGGATACGCATGTACATACACACACACACACACACACACACATACACACACACACACACACTCACACACACACACCTAATTACTAGGTAATATAACTCTGATCTCCAAGTATATGTGGCTCCAATTTGCTGTAGTGGGACAGGGAGCCCTCCTTTCTGGAGATCCTCTTTCTCGTCCAGTCCACTCTTTTCATTTCTCCTCCCTGCCAGCTCTGCAGCGTGCACTCTGATCCTTTTGTCCTGTAATGCTGCCTGTGCTGTGTGTGTTTGTAGGCCAGCTCATCTAGCACCAGAGCATCAATTGCTGTCTAGAAAGTCTAGCCCAGGGCTGGGAAGGTGGCTCAGTGGTAGAGCGCTTGTCTTGCATGCTCAAGGCCCTGGGTTCGATTCCTCAGCACCACATAAGGAAAAAGAAAAAGCCGGAAGTGGCGCTGTGGCTCAAGTGGTAGAGCGTTAGCCTTGAGCTGAAGAGCTGAGAGACAGTGCCCAGGCCCAGAGTTCAGGCCCCACGACCGGACCCAAAAAAAAAAAAAAAGGAAAAAAAGAAAGTCTAGCCCAGGTGTATCAATAGCTTGATGTGACTGTGTACACTGAGAAATACCTTCACACAAAGTTCCTCCAAGACCCAGAGAAGGACACAACATAAGAATGCTGAGAGCCCTACCTGTCAATCATGTCAGGCAGCATCCTTCATCACAGTCGGTTTTTGTCTGAGGTGGGCCTATGTGAGAAATTCAAGGGCTTCCTAACAAATCATTAGGCACTGGCACCCAACAGAAACCTCTTAAGTCTTTATTTATGTAGTATTTATTTGTGTGTGTGTGTGTGTGTGTGTGTGTGTGTGTGTGTTTTAAGGCCTCAGCACTGTCCCTCAGCTTTTTTAGTTCATGACTGGTACTCTACCACTTGAATCACAGCTCCACTTTCATTTTTTGTGCTTAATTGGAGATAAGAGTCTAATGGACTTTCTTGCCTGGGCTGACTTTGAACTACCATCCTCAGATCTGAGCCTCTTGAGTAGCTAGGATGATAGGTGTGAGCTACCAGCGTCCAGTACCTCTTTTGACTAAGCAACACTTCATGATTTCAGAGTTGCATACAGTCTATAGATTTGTTTTGTTTGACCTGATTGATGTTCTTCAAATTTGGGAATAAAATTTTAATATTTGGCTTCCTTGGGAGAGAGCGGAGGGCAACTCAGAACACTAAGCAATCATAAGCCCAAATTCCTGTTGTCTAGAGCTGAAGATAGCTATTGTATTTTTCTTTAAAAAATTTGTTATTTTCTGTATTAGCTTACAAAGAAGTTTTTTTTTTGTACGAAGGACTTTCAATTACTCTTTTTAAAATAAAATATGCATCCAGTTGCTGGTGGCTTACACTTGTCATTCTAGCTACTCTGGAGGCTGAGATCTGAGGATCATGGTCCAAGGTCAGCCCAGGCAGGAAAGTCCTCAAGATTTTTATCTCTAATGAACCACCAGAAAACCAGAAGTGACACTGTGGCTCAAAGTGATAGAGCACTAGCCTTGAGCAAAAGAGCCCAGGGACAGTGCCTAGACCCTGAGTTCAAAACCCCATGACTAACTAAATATGCACATATGTTCAAGGATACCAAAATTCTCTTTAGTCACAATTGCACTTGTTACAACCAAATCATTTTTCAAGAATATGTCACTCTGATCACATCTGATTTACATCTTTTAGCATCTGGTATTTTAGTATCTCATTGTCATATCTATTACTTGTCCTTCAACAAATAATGAAAGATAAAAAATATTGCCTGGCCTAGTGCCAGTGGGTCACACCTGTAATCCCCGCTACTCAACAAACTTTGATCTCAGTATCAAAATTCTGTGATACTCTTATCTTGAATTAATGAGCAAAAAGCTGGAAGCAGAGCTGTGGTTCAAGTGGTAGAGCACCAGTCTTGAGAAGAAAAGTGAAGAGCTGGTGCCCAGGCTCTGAATTCAAACCCTAGGACTGGCAAGAAAAATTAAAAAGTCTGAATCCAGTAATGAAGAGAATAGTGGTTGGCAAGGCAAGTTGGGGAGGGGAGGAGATAAGCAAAGGCTAGTTTGCAGGTCTACCGTATAACAAATACTTCATAGATGTGCTGTTCAAGTTTGTATTTTTGTTATTATAAAAGTGATGTAGAGCCAGGTGCCAGTGGCTCACGCCTGTAATCCTAGCTACTCAGGAGGCTGAGATCTGAGGCTCCTGGATCAAAGCCAGCTGGAGCAGGAAAGTCCGTGAGACTCATCTCCAATTAACCACTAGAAAACCGGAAATGGTGCTGTAGCTCAAGTGGTAGAGCATTTGCCTTGAGCTGAAGAGCACAGGGACAGCGCCCAAGCCCAGAGTTCAAGCCCCATGACCAAAAGTGATGTAGAAAGGGTTCCAGTTATATATGTGAGGTGATGAGTACATTTCTTTTGGACATTGTCACCCCTTTCCCTCGCTCTCTCCCAGTTTTTCCCTCCCACCCCTACCCCACAAGTTGAGTAGTTCCTTTTCTACATTTTACAAAAAATTCAGAAAGGCAGATCACCCCCATTTTACTCCGATGTTACTGAGACTGAGATTTTTCTTTCTTCACATTTTGCAACTAGCAGCATTGTCTGCCATTCCAGGGGTTTCCGAACGTATGAACATCCATTCCTCAGAGATGTGTATCTCTGGACAGGGAAGTGAGTGGGCCTTTGGCACAGATGTTGCTATGCAGTGCTTTCAGTGGATTAAATAAGACTTCCAGAAGAAAAACTGTGGCTCTGAACAAGAGGGCTTCCTGGGTGAGTAAGGACGGGAGCTCCAGCAAGCACTGAAAGATGGAACAGATGTTGGTGGTGATAAAGTGTGAGGAATGTTTCTTTTTCTTTTCTCTCCCTTTCTCTCTCCTTTCCTTCCTTCCTTCCTTCCTTCCTTCCTTCCTTCCTTCCTTCCTTCCTTCCTTCCTTC
>NW_012267416.1:866906-890321 GCF_000151885.1 Dipodomys ordii
CTTCCTTCCTTCCTTCCTTCCTTCCTTCCTTCCTTCCTTCCTTCCTTCCTTCCTTCCTTCCTTCCTCCCTTTCTTTTTCTTTCTTTTTTGGCCGTTTGTGGAGGCTTGAACTCTGAACCTGGGTGCTGCTCCTTTTGCTCAAGGTGAGTGCTTTACCACTTGAGCCACAGAGCCACCTCTGGCTTTTTCTGTGATAATTTGAGGAGTCTCACAGACTTGCCTGCCCAGGCTGGCTTCGAACCATGCTCCTCAAATCCTAAGTAGCTAGGATTACAGATGTGAGCCACAGGCACCCTGCATTCCCACCCCCCCTTTTTTTTGAGGGAAGTAGCACTAGAGTTTGAAATTCATGCTCTCTGACATGTGAGCCATATCTCAATTGCTGTAGTTATATTTTTAAAAAAAATTGTAGTTACTTAAAAAAAATAAAGTCTCATTTTTCTTTCTTTGTTTCATTTTGCCTGGGGCTAACCTTGGACAGAAATCTTCCTATCTATGTTACCTGAGTAATTAGAATAACTTGTGTAAACCACCATATTGGGTTTATTGGTGGAGATGGGTCTCCTTAGCTTTTTTTGTTTCTTTGTTTGCCTGGTTTAGCATCAAGTGTAATTTTTCAGATCTCTATTTCCAGAGTAGTTGAGATTACAAGTGTGAGCCACCAGGCCCAGCCTGTGAAGAGGGTATTTTGAACAGGCAAAGCCACAATGTTCCTCCTCTCTTTCAACCACTTCAACAACTGCCAGTTTTATGAACTGAGGAACCCAGCGTTTGTTTTCTGTGCACCACCATGCTTCCTCTTCCACAACAGATGTCTACAGCTGTGGTGGATGTGACAATCTGAGAGAGCCTCCTCCCTCTGTCTGTTCCCTTGAAGATACAGAGGTGTCACCATTATTGTCTGTGTGGTTGAATCTTGATTCTTACAACATCAATGGATGTTTTTGTGTGTACAGAAATACATTGGGCACATTTCTTCCTCTGGCTAAAGATCTCTTCAAAGCTATAGACAGAGGTAGTTAGACCAACCAGCTAGTAAACGAATTATTTGTTTCTTCTTTTGATGTGCTTTTTTAAAATTAAATAATTTTATTGTTATTATAAAGGTGATAGACAGGGGTTACCATTTCATAAGCCAGATGTCACCCCTTCCCTCATTCCCTCAGTTACTCCCCTCTGCTCCTGTCTCATTGCACTTTTATACTGACATCCATATGTCCATCACTGCCCCTTACCACACCCTTGCAGACAGCATGCATCGATCACCAAATCTTGATGCTGCCCTGCTTGGGGCACGCATCCATAACTGCCCCCTCCATACCCTTGCAGACAGCATGCATCGATCACAGAATATTACCTCCCGAATATGTGCACGCAACCTCAAACTCACTCACCGCAGCATTCTAAGAAGCTACTACAAATTGGTCAGAGTGGATTCCAGGATGAAATCCATTTGCTGTTACAAGACATTGCACTAGGAATCGAGGAAAATGAAATGTACTAGGCATTGATTCTCCCCTTAAGGGGATCAGATTATTGCAGAGGAAGCAGACATGAACAAAAACAAAAACCACTGTAATAGAGAAAGCATCTCTCTCTCTCTCTCTTTCACACACACACACACACACACACACACACACACACAAACACACACATACATATTCAGGGAAGGAAATGAAAATTCTAGCTGAAAAAATTTACGTTTTGCAGGCGCCAATAGCTCACACCTGTAATCCTAGCTACTCAGGAGGCTGAGATCTGAGGATTGTGGTTCAAAGCCAGCCCATGCAGGAAAGTCTGTGAGACTCTTATCTCCAATAAACCACTCAGAAAACTATAAGTGGTGCTGTGGTCCAAGTGGCAGAGAGCTAGCCTTGAGCTGAAGAGCTGAAGGACAGTGCCCAGGTCCAGAGTTCAAGCCCCATGAATGACAAAAAAAAAAAGAATTTACATTTTATCCAACAAGGACATTTGAATTGAAATGAGAAAGTGAGGCAGGATATAGACAGATGATATAGACATATAACACACACACATATACATATGCACATGTATATGCATATATATGTATACCTTGTTTAGCACAGTAAGAAGTACATAAAGACATTGAAGACCTGGGACTGTTTTCAATGTTGAGAGTTTGTGGAAAGTTCAAGGGAGCTTTCCAGCAGCATTCTAGCCCGTGATTGGACAGAGGGTCCTTAAACTAACTCAGTATCTGAGAACAACCTCACCTCTCCTCTACCAGGTCCAATATACCATGTTCTGTCTGCAAATGCAAGAGCCCTGAGCTTCTTCTTGACCTTAGGTGCACTCTTCAATATTCCACAAATATTTTCCTTGTACCAGGCCATGCCTGGCCCCCATGCAGGTTACCAGCTAGGGAGGGTTCCAAGCCAAATGATCACACAAACGATTGCATCATCGTAAGAGGCTCTACATGAATAGAAAGGATCAGAGTTGGTTCTGGAAGAGTCCATTGCAATAGAAGGGGCATGGACTTTGGATAGAAGCATGCACAAGTGTTTGAGCTGTGAACTGGAGCTTTGGGGGAATGGAGGGGCTGAGAACAGGTGGAGAATGCTAGGAGCTGCCTGAGCAGGGGCCTGTTGGGGGCATCTCTAGCATGAGGCTAGCGAGGATGGCAAAAGGCCATTTTTGCCATGGATTTTGAACCTATTCAGAACTCAACCAAGAGTTTGAAGCAGAGAAGTACCTTCTGTGTTCACACCAGAAACCCAAGTGGTTCAGAACATTCCTGTTGCCTGGAAACTTGTAGCCTGTATAGTGAAGGCCTTTATTTCCTTTCTCCTGTCACCAATTTGGGGTAGTTTAGCAGGGGGGAGGAAGAAGAGAACAGACACTCGGAGGATGGAGAAGCTCTGAAGAGGGTATACAAGTGAGCTGCTGTATTTGCCTCTAAGGGAGCTCGTGGCTGATTTTGGAGATTGGAAGCTGATTGAGTACAGGGCCTTGAATAGTGGGAATCTGCCAACAGCATGGGATAATTTTGATTCACCATCAATTCATCAATAAGGAAGACGCTCATGACACTGATTCTCAGTCTCAGGCCCTGGTGGGGGGAAGGGGGGTGGGGGGGATAACTATAGTCATTAAATATACCTGCCTATCTCTACCTCTGTTCCTACAGACTGCTTCTGCTATAAATTCTCTGTCAGTCTTCTGTATTTCTGGTCAAGCATGCATGGAGATGCATAGATGCATGCCTGTAATCCCAGCACTTGGGAGGGTTTCGGCTCCAAGGCCTGGCTCTGCCCTGGCTACATGGGTCCTAGATGGTTCATGCAAGTTGATTTCTTGCTGCATAATCTGGGCAGCAACCCTATGCTTTTTTTTTTTTGATCAAGGCTAGTGCTCTACTACTCTGAGCCACAGCTCCACTTCTGGTTTTCTGGTGGTTCATTGGAAATAAGAGACTCACAGACTTGCCTGCCTTATCTTGCTTCCATTGGAGATCCTGAGATCTCAGCCTAGCTAGGATTATAGACAGGCATGAGCCACTGGCACCTGGCTAATGTCTTTCATTTTATGCACAAAAGCACTGTATTACATTATGGAAAACCATGGGAACATAGGCACCAAACACAATTTATGTAATTATACTACTGAAGATGATAAATTTCCCATCTTTTACTGGAACAGAGAGACTTAGAAATTAGTAGATTTATTTATTGTTTTGTAACAGGAATTTTTACTTAGTATAATATTTATGTTACTTTTGCTACTGTGCATTCATTTTTAATAGCTTTCTCAAAGCCCATTGTACATCTGCATGCTAATATTTTAAATCCATCTCCTTTTATTGGGTGTCTAGCTTAGTTCTTTTCTTAAAAATAATGCTGTGAGTTGGGCATTGATGGCTCACACCTGTAATCCTAGCTCCTCAAGAGACTGAGATATAAGGATCATGGTTCAAAGCCATCACTGGGCAAGAAAGTTTGGGAGACTCTTATCTCCAAGAAACTACTCAGAAAAAGCTGGAAGTGGTGCTGTGGCTCAAGTGGTAGAGCAATAGACTTTAGAAAAAGGATCTCAGGGACAGCACGCAGGCTCTGAGTTCAAACCTTGGGACTGGCACAAAACAAAACAACGCTGAGATGATGACCCTAAAAAAAAATTCAATCATCGGGCTGGGAATGTGGCTTAGTGGTAGAGTGCTTGCCTAGCATGCATGAAGTCCTGAATTCGATTCCTCAGTACCACATACACAGAAAGAGCCAGAAGTGGAGACGTGGCTCAAGTGGTAGAGTGCTAGCCTTGAGCAAAAAGAAGTACAGGGACAGTGTCCAGGTCTTGAGTTCAAGTGCCAGGATTGGCAAAGAAAAATGCAATCATCAGTGTATTTGTGTGTATTTTTTCTGACTTTATGATCCTTAAAGAGCATTAGAACAATCTACAATGATGTCTAATAGAATAAAATTAGTGCATGAAGGATTTGAGAATGTCTCTTCAATGCCAGTTCTGACACTAACTTGCATGACCTTAAGAAGTCTTTGTGGGATGATAAAACTAGAGTCTTTGGGTCATAAGAACAAATGCCCTTACTTATATTAAAGAACTTGGAAAAGTAAGAAGTGCTAGGCAAATGTGGAGTAATACAATTAGCCAGGCTAAATGCACCATAAGGACAATAGGAATAATTCATCTTTGTGGTGGTCATTAACTATGAGTGAATCTATGTTGTGGATGGAGAAAATGGAATCTTATGACTAAGTTTACTTATCCTGGGGTCCAAATGTTAGCCATAAAAAAATCTGAAAGTACTTTTCATTTAAGGATTCCATCTACAAGAATGAACTGAATAATTGGGCATTGCGTTTAAGAAATCCTTATTTAAAGGGACAATGGCTAGCTCCATTTATGCTGGTAGCAGTGTGGTGAGTGATAGAAATCCAATCATTTAGAAAGTTTTGATATCAACTATCTCTAGATTAGAGGACTTGAATGACTTCATTAAGACTGAGATACCCTTCAAAGGATGAGTGGATGAAGAAATAACATGCACAAAATGAAATATATATATATTATATGATGGAATATATATTATAATATATACATATTTATCTGTCAGGAATATTATATCAGTTGCAAGGACATAGATAAATCTGGAGAAAAATTTTGTTAAGTGAAGTAAGTCAGAGAAGCAAAAGACACATACTTGCTTATATGTGGAAGTAATAACTAAATTATAAATATATAAAACATGTATGGGGTCATATGCATATATACATGTGTGTGCATGTGTATATGAACATATATACATCATATATGTATGCATGCATGCATAAACAAGTTGGCTAAATTAAGGAAGGATTTCAATGGTGTAACTCCTTTGAACAACTAAGTTACAGTTTAACAAAGTGAATACCAGAAGCTGGAACATATGTTGATGTGAGGAAGGGTAAGAGAGAGGGAGGCCAGATGAAAGGAGAAAGGAAAAGTGAGTGAATACAGTCATAATATTCAATGCACCTATGTGAAAATGGGACCTGGAACCTGAGGGAATGAGTAGGGGTGGGAGAGATGGAGAACAATGGAAGAGGTGACATGGATCAAACTGCATTGTACTAATAAACGGGCATGTTGAATTCAAATCTCCTTTCCTCAGCTATTGAAAGACAATAAGAGCTGGGTGCCGGTGGCTCACTCCTGTAATCCTAGCTACTCAGGAGGCTGAAATCTGAGGATCACGGTTCAAAGCCAGCCCCCGCAGGAAAGTCCATGAGACTCTTATCTCTAATAAACCACTCACAAAACCGGAAGTGGCATTGTGGCTCAAGTGGTAGAGTGCTAGTCTTGAGCTGAAGAGCTGAAGGACAGTGCCCAGGCCCAGAGTTCAAGCCCCATGATCGACCAAAAAAAGAAAGAAAGAAAGAAAGAAAGAAAGAAAGAAAGAAAGAAAGAAAGAAAGAAAGAAAGAAAGGAAGGAAGGAAGGAAGGAAGGAAGGAAGGAAGGAAGGAAGGAAAATTTAAAAAAAGAAGAAAATACTGAGATGTGCTCAGAAAGTAGAGGCAGAAAGATTGTGAATTTGAGGGTAGTGTGGGCAAAAGATAGCAAGCATGTCTTAAAAACAAAAGGAAGGAAGGAAGGAGGGAGGGAGGGAAGGGAAGGTAGAGAGAGAAGGGAAAAGAGGGAGAAAAAGGAAAGAAAAGAGAGAAATAAAGGAAGGAAGGAAAGGAGAGAGAAGGGAAGGGAAGGAGAAAAAGAGAGAAAGGAAGGAAGGGAGAGATGGGGGAAGGGAGGGAAGAAAAGAAAAGAGAAAGAGAGAGGAAGGAAGAAAGGAAGGAAAGAAGGAAGGAAGGAAGGAAGGAAGGAAAAAAGAAGGAAGGAAGTTTGATACCTGGCCTCTGGATTTTTAGGCCTATCTTGGCTTCTACTTCAGGCACATGAAGTCTACATTTAGCTCCCAGCCCTACTATTCTTCTTCACCTGTTTAGCAAAAAAGTCCAGTGGAAAGCAAACTTCTCTCTTTCTTGTCATTTTCACAGAAGTCCTGGGATTGTTGCCATTCAATGAAACCCAGATGGGTCACATGCTTCTTCCATAATGTGATATCATAGCCAGGATAATGTGCCTTTGAGTTGGCTTTTGATAATTCTTCCTAGCTGGGAGCAAACTGTGCTCATGGAATGTTCCTTGGTGGGTGGGGGTGGGGCAGTCATGGCAGGATACTTTTTGACAGCGTGTTGAGGGCCATCAGCTCTAATGTAACTGGTAATTCTAAGACACCTGTACTCTCTGCCCATGACCAAGATATTTCCTACGCTACTCACTTGAGCTATTGTGTGCAAACCCTTTAACAGTCCCAGTTGGAATCTTGGCTGCAAATCTGATAAGCTCACACCACCAGATGGTAGATTCTTCTAATTGGTTCTATCTCCTCTAGTTTCCCCTCCTTGTTGTGTGTGTGTGTGTGTGTGTGTGTGTGTGTGTGTGTGTGTGTGTATAGCAGGAATGATACCGTCCCTATGCCTGAAGAAGGGGCCTTTGGGAGAGCCAGGAGCACATGAGCAACCCTTTGACTTCTGCCAAGCAGGCTGGGCTCTTAGGCTGGTTGTTCTCCAAGGGTCATCCCAGGTCATGGATATGCAGCGGGCTGAAATTCTAAGCCTAATATGAATGGGACCCCAGGAGGTGACAGCTGGGATGAGGTCAATTAAGCTACCAAGGTCAACTCACCCAGTAGACCACATTGATTTCATCCATGGTGGATGGGTTTGTTGTAGATATAAATGCTTTCTTGGCACTTTTCAATCTCTTCTCCTTAACTCCATGACTGGAATATTCAGTATTTTTCTGATCTATGAATGCTACATTATGTATTGGAACTATGGCTATAAGTAGGCAGGTTTACAGCAGAGGTCGCGAGAAGCAAATTGAGATGAGAGATTGCTGGTCCTGGAAGAAAGGGAAATACAAGCAACAGAGGTACTGTGACAAACCCACTAAAGACGTGTGCTATGACGTGAAGACCTGTGAGCCTCAGAGAAAATACCCATTTTTATGTATTACTGAAGTGGGGGTCTAAGAGGGCTGTTTTGTTTTGAAGCAATATCTGACTGCTAAAACAATCACTGTGTATTTACCTCTCTGCTAGTCACAGCTGAAACACAGGAAAATTGCAAATACTGCCCAGCTTCCCATGGAGTGTATAACCTAGTTAGAGAGATAGGCATCTGTAATATTTAATTATTAATTAATAATACCAATGATTAATTAAGTTTAATTATTAATTAGATATTTGTTTATTTTTGGTGCCAGTTCTAGGGCTTGAACTCACAGTCTGAGCTTTTCTTTTCTTTCCTTCCTTCCTTCCTTCCTTCCTTCCTTCCTTCCTTTCTTTCTTTCTTTCTTTCTTTCTTTTTCTTTCTTTCTTTCTTTTTCTTTCTTTCTTTCTTTCTTTCTTTCTGCTCAAAGTGAGTACTCTACCTCCTGATCTACAGCTCTACTTCCAGCTGTTTGGTGGTTAATTGGAGATCAGAGTCTCACAGACTTTCCTGCCCTGGTTGGCTTTGAATCATGATCCTCGATCTCAGCCTCCTGCATAACTAGGATTACAGGAATGAGCTACCAGTACCTGGCTATATTTAATTTGCTAAAGAACATATTCAGGATCACAAGGAAAATATGGAGCTAGGAATGGAGCTCCATGGTACATGTACAAAGCATGTGCAAAGCCCTAAGATTTAATGACATAATCACTATGGTAGAGAAACAGACCACACACTTCAGGTCAGATGGTTACCCTAAAAGTTGAAAAAGACCTAGAGAAGAATAAGCTCTCTATAACATGGAGAAAAATAACCCCACTGCACAGTTGTAGTGCAAATCTTGGTCTAGATAGGGAAGAATCAGGTGCCTGAACTATTACTGGTTTTAAGCAGATGCTGTTTATTTTTTAAGCAGATGCAAATGGTTTCAAACTATGCTGTTCAAATCAAGTGATGACAAAAATATACTTATTAGCTGAGTGCCAATGGCTCATGTCTGTAATCTTAGCTACTCAGAAGGCTAAGATCTGAAGATCATTGGTTCAAAGCCAGCCCAGACAGGGAAGTCTTATCTCTGAGTAACCACCAAAAAGTCAGCAGTGGGGGTGTGGCTCAAGTGGCAGAGCACTAGCCTTGAGCAAAAATGCTCAGGGACAGCACCCAAGTTCAAGCCCCAGGACTGGCATGCATACACAGACACAGACACAGACACACACACACACACACACACACACACACACACACACACACATACACCACAATACACTTGTTGCCAAGGATAGGCAGCCAAAGGGAAAGCAAGTTGCACACCAGGCAGAGAGTAAGGTTTCTAGAACATTCTTAACAGAAAGGAACTGGCAATACTTCTCTATTTAGTTCCTGAAGAGTTAAGAGTTGTTGTCTATACGCAAGAAGGAACTGAAAGTGTGTGTGTGTGCACGTGTGTGTGTGTGTGTGTGTGCACGTGTGTGTGTGTGTGTGTGTGTTCACAGATGACAAGGAACTAGATGGCTTTCCTACATAGATCCCTTTCCAAGTGTGCAATTATAATAAAATCTGAGATTTAAATTCGATATGAAGGAGCTGTTAAATCAAAGGGCTTCATCTTAGCTCTCTGCCAAACTCCATTTAATCGACGTGATTCACTGAAGTGGGAAGATTCTCTGAACCAACAAGATAAGGCCAGCATCTACCCTTGACTTAGCCAAGATAAGAACCCCAGCTCACACAAAGCCTTGCTCTGTGTGGTTTACTCTCTATTCCAGATAGAAAAGTAGTTGTCCGGTGGAACAACATAATGGAAACAGCAGTTCCTCACGTGTCTTCCTTATGCCGAGATCCCTGAATACCCCTTCAAACACACATACACACACACACACACACACACACACACACAATCAGTAGGGATTGTATAATGGTTCAGAGCTAATTTTGAATCCTGGGTGATTTTTATAATCCACTTAACCTCTCCAAGCCCTGGCTTCTTATTTTGTCAAGTGGCAGTAATACCACATTCCTCTTAAGAGTTGTGTAGAATCAAGGAGACAAACATGGAAAGTGCTTAGCATAAGACCTGGCACAGAATCAGTGCCCCAGTAAATGGAAGCCATTATTGTTTGTTCAATTTAATTGTTTCTGAAGACAAGCTTCTTTGAAAATGCCTTCCAGAGTCTTCCTCAGGAAATCCAGTGTTCTTGTTGAAATGAAGGGCATTGGAGAGTAAAAATTCCCTGGATGGGATTTTGTAATTTAGTTAGGAAATATCTAGAACCCAAAGCCTCTTTGATCTGGCAATGACAGCTACAACAAAACCCCCAAAATAGAGACACTTTGCGACTTATTTCCATTACCATGTGCCCAGGAAAGCTCTATACAGTTTTCCAGGTCTTACTTAGAGTCAGTTGCTTTCCAAAAAAAAAAGAAAAGGAAAGGAAAAATCAAATAAGATTTAATTTGGTCTTGCAGTTATTTGACAATGACAAGAAAATGTACTTTAGCTAAATATATAGCTGGTTGCTGTTGCAGTCGAAATATAGGGCATTGTTGACTACTGTTTGAGGGCTGAGCCACTCTGTGAATTTGAGGATGAAAGGATTCATTGGAATTAGATTTTTCTTTCCTTTTTTTTTTTTTGAACAACTTACAGTTTAATGAAATGAATACAGGGAGTCTGGACATATGTTGTTGGGGGAAAAAGGACCATGGGAAAGAGGGGAGACAAATGAAGAAGAGAGGAAGGTGGGTGAATATAGTCCTTTCTCAATGTACCCATGTGAAAATGTATTGAGGGGAGGGGTAGGGTTGGGAGCAATGGGGGAGAAGGATAGAAGGTGTAACATGGATCAAGAGGTATTACTCTCATGAGCTGACAGGTTGAATTGCAACCTCTTTATACAGCTACTTAAAGATGACTTCATTTCTTTTTTTTTTCTGGTTCTGGGACTTGAACCCAGGGCCTGAGAGCTTGCCCTAAGCCAATTTGTACTCAAGACTAGCACTCTATACTGAGAGCCACAACACCACTGCTAGCTTTTTCTGAGTAGTTAATCATAAATAAGAGTCTCTTGGACTTTTCTGCCTGGGGCTGTCTTTGAACTGCAATCCTCAGATCTCAGCCCCTGAGGAGCTACGATGATATGCTTGAGCCACCAGCACGTGGCTTCAATTTTCTTTAAGAACTTGTCTTTTAAGAAATATCAATCAGTGAGGCCATTTGTGAATGTACTTTTTAAATTAAGAAAACGATGATGAAGATCACTTTGCCTTATGTATGAAGATGACCTTATTGATTCTAGTTTATTTTGCCTTGGTCATAAAGTTCTCCTGAAGATCTAGAGATCACTGTGGACAGGAAAGGCCCTAAGTGAGTTGAACGTGGTGGACAGTTAATATGGTAGATTTGGAGATTCACATATAGAGTTTTGGAGTGTAGCTAGAGGATACATTTAAAGGAGAAGCTGGCTTTAGACTAGAGAAAGCTTTGAAGGCCCCAGGCAATACCAAAGAGTATAGTTGTACGGCCCATCTCCAAAGATCTTGTTTTAATCCAAATCAGAATGGTTTTATTTAGCAGGTACTAGAATCACCACAGATACAGGTTGCCTGATGCCCCAGAATACAGAACACCATATGTCTTCCCATAGATCCCCCTTTCCCTGCCCACTGAAGATCTTAAGGATCTTTAGAACTCTCATAGTTGATGCAGGATTCCTGTAAACATGAGGCTGGTAGCAGGTAGTCTGGGGTGGGGGTGGGGGAGAGGGTATGTGATGATAAGGTCCCCCATTCAGTCATTCAGGATGAAACAAAACAGAAGCGATTCTGTTCAAGACATCAAGGCCCTTCTAACATGTTGCTATTTCTTGATGTCTAGAACAAACGAACAAAACCCAGAATGCAATCTGGGTACCACCAGTATGGCTCACACTTATAATCCTCGTTACCTAGGTGGCTGACATAGGAGGTTTCGAATGGAGCCTGGGGAGACAAAACTGAGAGGTTCTTATCTCCAGTCAGCCAGCCCAAAGCTGGAACTGGAGGTGTGATTCAAGTGGTTAAATGCCAGCCAGTTAAGCCAGAATATAAGCCCAGTGCTGGTGCACATGCATGCGCATATCACTCACACACACACACACACACACACACACACACACACACACACATACACCCCAGAATTTTATTTGGGTAGAGCATGTACTTTCCAAACTCAACAGTCCCTCCCTTTTCCCACATGCTTATTACTAGCTCACAAGATCTAGTGCCTGGTTTATTCTGCTGTATATATGTACAGAGAGCTCCATCTGCAACCAAATGATGTGGGTTCATGTGATTGTGATGCTGGGTTGTCATGATAGAACAAGGACACCCACACTCTCCCTTCCCTGCCCTCTTCATCTACACTGAAAAAAATACACCATGGCACAATGGCCAGGAAGAAAACCTTACCCAACCCATCTCCATGTTGGGACTCTACCATAACATCTTACCTCCAGCCACCAGCCTACTCCCCCCAACACCACCCCAGATCTGAGAGACAGCCAACCAACCAGCTTTGGCTATTGAAGTGTGGAGGTCTTGATCTTGGCAGCCTAAGCAAATGAATAGAACAGAGGTGTCTCCTTCATCGTGGGTGAAAAACCCATAGATCGATCAAGAGGAAGCAAAGAAAAAAAGAAAGGGGTGGATGGCATGCATTTGGGAACTTGAAGAAGAACAATAACAAAAAAGAATAATAATCCTAGAGACTAACTCTGGGATGGGTGACAGCTCTGTGGAGAGCTGGCCTGGTGCCCAGCCTCCTCCCACTTCTCTTCATCTCACTAGACCAAGAAAATATGCACAGCTGTTCTCCACAAATACTCTGAATTCCCCCGCCAACGCAGAACCCTGGGAAAAACCTACGCCAGCAGAACAGAGTCAATGCACAGGGTCCTTGGTGTGTTTCCTGGCAAGGGCTGATATTTCTGACATCCTTTAGTTTGGCCTTTTCTTTGGCCCAGAGTCATTCACGAGTCATAGTGAGGTCCAGCAGAAAGAAGGAAGTAGGGCAGTAAGGTTTAAGCTTAGCTTATGTGGTACTGGCTGGACAACTCCTTAATTCTTTTCTTTTTTTCATTTTGATAAAATATCTGAAATTTTAAATTGTTAGTATAAAGGTGATATACAGAGGGGTTCCAGGTTCTGTAATTGGAGGTCAGGTCATGGGTACATTTCTTTTTGGACAATGTCACCCCTTCCTTTGCTCTCCCCTAGTCTTTCCCTCCCATCCACCCCCCCACAAGTTATAGAGTTTATTTTTCCACGTAGTGTCTAATGAGTAGCACTGTTATGTTTGTTCAACCTTTCTGCATCCATTTCTGCACCTTCCCTTCCCCTCCCAAAGACAGATAAATGAGCATGCAGAACAAAAATGAAAGAAAAAAAAACTGCAAAAGAGGGAAAAAAAGGGAAAAAAAACCCTCTTCCCATTTCCTGGAGTTCATTTCTATCAGTATTATTTTGTGTGATCAGAGGCACATAGCCATGGTGCCTTTCTGTTCCTCTCCTAAGAAGAGTATCTTCTTTTGGCCTCACTGTGTGTGAATGTTGAGAGACCTGTGTCATTTAACATGTCCCAGGTCCCTATTTCTTTCTTTGTCTTCCCCCCTTTACCACTTCCCCTGTATGACCGTCGGGCTGCTTTCTTTCTTTTTTCTTTTTCTTTTTCATGCTTCTGGGGCTTGAACTCAGGGCCTGGGCATTGTGCCTGAGCTTCCTTCTTTTGCTCAAGGCTAGCACTCTACCACTTGAGCCACAGCAACCTCTTCCGGCCTTTTCTGTCTATGGAGTACTGAGGAATCCAACTCAGGGCTTCATGAATGCTAGGCAAGCACTCTACCTCTTAAAGCCACATTCCCAGCCCCTCTGCTTGATTTCAAAGGCCTTCTTTCTCCCCTGGGGATTGAACAGCGACCAGAAAGAGGAACCATGGTGAGTTCCAAGCTGGATAGCATATAACTCCACCTGCCACTTCTCACCTGTAAAACATCGGGGAAAATTACATAATTACCTCTGAGTTTCCCTTTCCATTGCTGTCAAATGGGGTTAATCATATTCGCTATCATGAAATGGCCTGGAATTTTTAAAAATTGCTCGTGAAATGCTGAACCTAAGATCTATCCTGTCAGCCAGGCACCGGTGGCTCAGGCCTGTCATCCTAGCTACTCAGGAGGTTGAGATCTAAGGATCATAGTGCAAAGCCAGCCCGGATAGGAAAGTTTGTGAGACTCTTCTTTCTCCAGTAAAGGACTCAGAAAAAGCCAGAAGTGGCATTGTGGCTCAAAAGGGTAGAGCGTTATCCCTGAGCCTGAGGGGCAGAGGGACAGCGCTCAGACCCTGAGTTCAAGCCTCAGGACCGGCAAAAGAGAAGAAAAGAAAAATCTATCATGTCTAGCAAATACCAGCTTGATTTTGCTGAACACTATTGTACAGTCTTCCCGAAGCAGCTTGCTGCAAAACTCCTCCAGACCTTGACTATACTGGCCTAAGAAACTCCTACTCACTTGTTATGACGACAATGGAGAGTCAGAGGACTCAAGAAATAGCTTCTTGACTTCACAGGTGGCCAGGAAAATCCTTACAAAGGACCAAGCTTGTGACTGGGATCATGGAATACCCCAGCATGATGAGTTTCTATATCTGTCCCTGCAGGGCTTGGTGGCTCATGCCTTTAATCCCAGCTACTCAGGAGGCTGAGATCTGAGGATCCTGGTGCATAGTCAACACAGGCAGGAAAGGCTATGAGGAACCAGAAAAAAGCAGGAAAGTCTCCAAGGAACCAGCAAAAAGCCAGACAGGCTGTCTGTTATTTGCAAAAGTTATCCCTGTCCTGTAGCTTATCTTGTCTGCTTCCTTCTTCTAGCTTTTAGTTTAAGGTCTTTCATTTAAGCATTTAGTCTACTTGCAACTTGGTTCTTCTATAAAGGGTCAGATGAGATTCCAGTTTTATTCTCCCATCTGTGGATAGTTTTAGTTTTTTGTTTTTTTGTTTTCCCCAGCAACCATTGATCGAAAGCCTATCTTTTCCGCATTCTATGTTTCTGACAACTTTGTAGGGAATCAATTGGCCATTGTCAAGTGGATTTAATTCCGGGTTGTCTACTGTGTTCCATTCTTCAATGTATCTATCAGTTCCTAGGCAGTATTATGCTGTTTGGATTATTGTAATGTTGTAATATTTTGCAATCAGGTAATACGGTGATTAGAGTCTTGCTGTTTTCTCCCTCAAGGTTGTTTGGCTCTGTGAGGTCTTTTGTATGAGAAATAGATTGAATTTTGACAGGGATTTCATGTAACATAAAAATCAGTAACTATTTTTTTTTAAAGGCAAAAGCTGAGTACCAGTGGTTCATATCTGTCATCCTAGCTACTCAGGAGGCTGAAATCTGAGGATTGTGGTTTGAAGCCTAGAAAGGAAAGTATGTGAAACTTTTTAGTTAAGCAGCAAAACAGCTAGAAGTGGAACTGTGGCTCCAAGTGGTAGAATATCACTCTTGAGCGAAAAAGACAAGGGTTAGCATTCAGGCCCTGAATTCAAGTAGTCTAGTACCAGCAGACACACACACACACACACACACACACACACACACACACACACACACAAAATAATTAGGCAGAAAACCCAAATAGGTATTTCTTAAAAGGACATGCAGTAATTACCAGTATATACATGAAAACATGCTGAAGATTATTAATCACCAGAGGCATGCAAATCAGAGCCCCCAATGCCCATACTTGTTAGAATGGACTATTATTTTTTTTAAAAAAAAAGTTAATGAGAAGGTTGTAGAGAAAAGGCACTCTCTCAAAGGTAACATAAATCGGCCATTATTTTGGAAAACAATATGGAAATTTCTCAAGAAAAACTAAAAACAGCGCTAAGCTTTGTGGTACACAGAGATCAGGAAAATTACCATTTGAGGCCAGTCAGGAGAAAAAAAGTTACCAAGATTCTGTCTCAGTCAACAACAGTTAGCCATATAGTGTAATATGCCATACCAAGTGGTATGCAAACTGATTCAAATGAGGGAATTGACTTGAACTCTGCCTCAAAATTGTTCTGCTTTGGGCTGGGAATGTGGCTTAATGGTAGAGTGCTTGCCTAGCATGCATGAGGCTCTGAGTTCAATTCCTTGGTACCACATAAATAAATTTTATTTTAAAAATTGCTCTGCTTTTTTTGTGTAGCTGGCACTTTACTGCTTAAATCACACCTCAAGCCTGGCTTTTGGTTGGTTATTTTGGACACAGAGTCTCATGGATTTTTCTCCCCAGGCTGTGGCTTCAAAACATAGTCTTCTAGGGCTCAGTATCCTGGGATTACGGGTGTGATCTACAGGCTGCCCATATCAACTTCTTTGGCATAAACGTGCTCACCATATTCTTCAGATGAGTGACTATTTGTGAGCATCTCTCTGCCAGCCCCACATTTGGTATCTAAGGATGAACCACACATTTGTCACTTCCTCTAAGTGTTGATCCCATGTGTGCATCTTCTTGATTCCCTCATCTCCTGGGGAGGAGAAAAGAGTAGTTAGTGTTTGGGTTTTACACGTGAACGAAGACCCTCAAATCCTAAAAGGTCACAGAACATCCTAACTGGGTTTAAAAAGGCAAAAGAAAAGAACTCTGGAGTCAGCCTTCTCTTTGCTGCTTGATTTGTGGGACCTTGGTTCAAACCCTTCCCTCCTCTGGGGTGTGGATAGAGCTGAGAGGGTTTTGTTTTTTTTCCATTGCTGGGATCATGTAAGTTGCAGACACTGGTGTTGGAGGAAGATGTGAGGCCCACAGCCTGCAGAGCATCCTTTGAGAAGCAGGAACAGCTCAGAGCCAGCATGGAGGAGGAGGGGTAGGTTAAGGTAGCTGGGCCTTCCTGAGCTGGGGCTTTCACCATTCCCATGGCAACAGGGGGAAGCACAGGGAAGGGGGGGGGGAAACAAACAGCAAATAGGAAAACCAAGCCTGATCTACATTTTGGCGGGGAGGGGGGCAGGAATATGTTCTCTGGGTAAAAACATGCATGGTCGTATGTTAGGTCAAAAGAAAGAATTAAGAAAAATAAATCCTCAGCTTGGCATGAAAGGATTGGGTCCTTGGATAAGTAAGGAAGGCAGTTTAGGGGAGAGACAGAGAGGGAAAGAGAAAGCTGCAGAAGCGAGAGGAAAGTAAAATCTGGAATAAAATCCCTTATTTTGGGAAAAGAGAGAATGACAGGGTGACATCCCTCCCCCCAAAAAAGTACCCATTACCTGACTTACATAACTGTGTACCAGCTGTATAATAACAATTAAAAACCTTTTTTTAAAAAAAAGTGCTTTATTTTTAACATCCATCAGAATACATGGTTCTTATAACCCAGGGAACCATATTGGCTGGAAATAAGTCTCCATTTTCTTATGGTCCTGCTCTTTCTTCTAGTATCCAAACCAGCCTCCTCCCCATCCTTTCTTTCTCTTCAACTAAATTCATTTCCAGTTTCCTGCCAGCATCCCCAGAGCCCCTTCCTGCTTCATTTTTTTTTTTATTGTCAGTCTGCTGACTGACCATTCTACTAATAACCCCTAGAAGAATGGCAACTTCCTCTTGGTCTCCAGGGGAATAAGACACTGGAATTCAGGGCACAGTCATTGCCAGAACAGAACAGTGTGGGACAGCAGAGCTTCAGAAATCAGGGAAGGGAGCCTCAAGGAGGCCTTGGAAAGACCCCCCCCACCACTCCCTACCCCCTGAGGTCCTCAGGGGAGGATGAAGAGGATCACAGGGAAGGATGAAATGTGAGCAGATGGAAAGCTAAGTAGCTGTGGCAGCTCCTTATGAAGAAATCACAGCTGGAGATGCGTTCATTAAATCCACAGAATAGTCCTCTAGTTCCCCCCCCCAGCCCCCACTTCCCTACACATCTGGTTCACAGCAAATCTCTCAGCTCTGAGACACATTGGGATTTCAGTGTCTGCTGTCACTTCCCACAACTTCCTATTCCATCCTCCCCCTCCCCCAGTGACCTTTTCTTGCATCAACCCCCTAAGGGATCTTCGTGCCCCCTGCTCCCTCCAGATGTTTTTATTTCTCTAGTGTTATTCTTTATTTTGTCTATTTGCTTACTTATTTTCTTTAAGGGGTTGTACAAGGGGCTTTCCATAAGTACCATGTATCTTCAAGCCATGCACCTGTGACGTACATCTAGAATCCTAGCCACTCAGGAGACTGAGATCTGTGGATACCACTTTGAAGACGGACCACACAAGAAAGTCTGTGAGATTCTTATCTGCAGTGAACCAGCAAGAAAACCCAGAAGTGGAGCTATGGCTCAAATGGTAGAGCCCTAGCCTTGAGCAAAGTAGCTCAGGGATAACACTCAGGCCCTGAGTTCAGGCCCCAGGATCAGCACTCCAAGAGAAAACAAAACAAACAAAAACAAAACAATGACCTCAGTATCACCCTTTCCCCTTGTTTCTCCCCATCTCTCCCAACCTCACCTGTCCCCTCAAATTTTCTAGTTCCATTTTCACATGTGTACATTAAGTATTATGACTGCATTTTGCCCACTCTTCCTCTCTCTATTCACCTGCTCCCTCCCCTTGACTGCACACCCTCCCCCCACACACATCCCACAAGTTCTAGCTTCTTGGTATTCATTTTATTAAAGTGTACATTCCTTGCTATTCCTTTTCAGTCTTATCTCTTGAAAGACGGGCCTGCCAAACCTTCCTCTAGTTCTTTAAAATACTGTGCTGCTCCCTGCCTCAGGACCTTGGCCTTTTGGCTCTTCCCTCTGCCCAGAGAACATTTCTTCAATTGCATCGTGTTTGGTTCCATCTTTTTTTTCACAGTCTCACCTGTCATGGCTCTTCTTCAAAGAGACCTTCTCTTAAAGCGCCGACTTCAACACTTTTTCATTTTCCTTCAAAGCATGTTTTCATCCAATTTCACCTGCTTGTCCTATTGTCTTGTGTCTTTTTCACCCACTCCATCAGACACTCCTTGATAAACAGGGTCTGTGGTAACTCTAGGAATATATACATGAGCCAGCCAGCCAGGGCCACCTGCACTAAAAGGTACGCTCAACCCAGAATAGTTACAGGCCAGAAATTTAGAACAACCATCATTTCAGGGCTAATCTGAAGATCTCACCATGGGCTCAACACTGTTGTTTATATACTTAGCACCATAACCCTGCGGGTTAGTAGTATCACATTTAAATTTCCAGAACAACTCCTTTCACAGATGCAAACAGGGGAGTCCCAGGAGACTCAGGTAACTGGGCCATTGGGTCAGCTGTTAAGTGGCTGAGTATGAACCCAGCCTGATTGCCTGAACTCTCTCCAGAGCCTGTGCCTTGAAGAACTGAGCAAGTGCTGGGTGCCCAGTGTCTCATGCCTGTCACCCTGTGGTTCAAAGCTAGTCCAGGCAAGAAAGTCCATAAGACTTTTATCTTTAATGAATCACCAACCTCTTCTCTCCCCTTGCCCCCACAAAACCAGAAGTAGGGCTGTGACTCAAGTGGTAGAGCACTTACATTGAATAAGAAAAAAAAAAAAAAAGCTCAGAGACAGTGCTCAGGTCCTGAGATCAAGCTCCAGGATGGCCCAATACAACACAACAAAACAAAAGAGCAGTGAATGCTGCTGAAGGTGCTTTCCTCCTGGACCAGCAGCAGCAGCGTTACCTAGCAACCAGTTATCATATCAGTTCCTGGTCCCCTCACCCTCTCACACCTCCTGAATCTGGAATTTGGGGCTGGAATCCAGCATTGTACCCTTCCTCCCCCTAAATTCTCTGATTAGCTGATTCTGACAACATTGTCAATGTTCAAAAGACATCACCTGCAGAAATATTTTGTTTTCTGGCATGAGGAATTTGGGGTGAACTCAGAATATTTCCTCAAATTCCACCACCACCTCAAGCTCTGTGAGCAGTGTCTGGCTTTCAGATCCAGAAGGAAAGAAATGAGGCAGGGCTGCCCTCTTATTAGTTCCAGCAACCCACAGAAAAGATATGTTTTAGGGTTTCCCCCCCTATCCATTTTTAAAATATCCACTGATGGTTCAATAGCAATACACCCTAGAAAGCTATGAGTACATAAAGTACTCTTTATTTGGTCTAAGCATGTATAAAATCATATGGCACAGTATGTTTTTGATATATATTTATATATTTTTATTTTTAATTTTTTGTGCCGGTCTTGGAGCTCAAACTCAGGGTCTGGATGCTATCTCTGAACTTCATTTTTTACTCAAGGCTAGCACTCTATCACTTGAGCCACAGCACCACTTCTGGCCTTTTTCTGAGGAGTTTATTAAAGATGAGAGTCTCATGGACTTTCCTGCCGGGGCTGGCTTTGAAAAACAGTCCTCAAGGGCTGGGGAGGTAGCTCAGTGGTAGAGCGCTTGTCTTGCATGCATGAGGCCCTGGGTTCAATTCTTCAGCACTACATAAGCAGAAAAAAAAAGCCGGAAGTGGCGCTGTGGCTCAAGTGGTAGAGCGCTAGCCTTGAAGTGAAGAGCTGAGGGACAGCGCCCAGGCCCTGAGTTCAGGCCCCACGACCGGACCCAAGAAAAGAAAAGAAAAACAGCCCTCAAATCTCAGCCTCTTGAGTAGCTTGAATTACAGACATGAGCCACCAGTGCCCAGCTGATTTTTAGATGCTTGTTTTTTAGATATAGCTTCCACTAATGAGAGAACATATATGCCCTTTGTCTCTCGAAGACTAACTTCATGCAACATTATTTTTCCAGGCTTATTCATGTTCCTGTATATGACAGAATATTCTTTCAGATGGATGAATACAATTCCATTTTGTGTAATATCACCTATTGTTGAGAGATTCATTGGTCATAGAGCATTTGGGCTATATCTAGTCTCTGTTTTTTATAGGTTCCTCTCTTCCCTGCCCGCCTCCACTCCTGGGACTTGAACTCTGTGCCTGTGTGCTGTCCTTGAGCCTGTTTATGTTCAAGGCTAGCACTCTACCACTTGAGCCACAGCATCACTTCTGGCTTTTTTTTTTTTTTTTGAGTAGTTTATTGAGATAAGAGTCTCAGACTTTCCTGCCCGAGCTGGCTTTGAACCTCGATCCTCAGATCTCAGCCTCCTGAGTAGCTAGGATCATAGGTGTGAGCCACTAGCTGTCTTATAGGTATTTATATACTTACCTATTATCATTGTCTTATTTCTTCAAAAAACCACTTGTCATTAACATAATTTTGTTCCATTAAAAAAAGAAGGAGGAGGAGGAGGAAGGAAGAAGAAGAGGAGGAAGAGGAGGAGGAGAGGGAAACAGCAGCAGCCTGGGCCCGGGTTGTATAACATGGAACTCCATCTAGATTCACAACCCTGGCAAGATGGCTGATCTGAATGAAATGGAGTCTGACTCCATCAACATCCCAAAATAAACTTCACCAGGCAAAGGGGTGAAGGGCCATGGACCACAGAACTGCACTCAGCTGCACTCCTCCAAATGGGACCAACTAGCTGTTCAATAATGTTCCACGTGGGGCTCCCGCTGTGGGCCCAAGTTCATGACAGAATAGTAATCATTATCAGAACAATAACTTCCTAAATTTTATTTTTTTCTCTCTCCTGAAACTGAGTCTCACTATCTTACCCAGGCTTGAATTCATCAGACCTCCTGCTTCAGCTTCCCAAATGCTTGGATTACAAGCATTAAGCAACACCACCATTTTTTAAAACTACATTTTCAGGGCATTTATATTTTGAATCTCTTACTTTCTCTGTTAATCATCTTTCTTTCCCTCTCTCTCTTTATCTCTTCAGGGATAGGAAATAGAGGAGATTAAAAGTATCACTCTCACCTATGGGGAGATATTTCTCAGAAACCGTGGTGTGTGACATGCTTGTGGTAACCGTGGCTTACTGAGTGTTTTGGAAACTCCAGTGACCCCGGGCTTGAATTGGAGAAGTGTCAGGACTGATTATTTTAACAAAACCACTGGGCACCAGGCTTTCATGATCTCAAATAGCTACTGTTTAGGAGCAAGATTTCCCTTTTCATATTCACCTCATTTGAACTTTTTCTGATTCCCCCAGTCACTTGTTTATTTCACCCATTCCATCGTCAGTTCCTATACCCTGCAGAGAGAAAGTGAAGAACTCACAGCTCAATGTGCCAGCCCACAGTTGTGCGGCCCACCCCCTCCCTTCTCTCAAGGAGGGGATCCTAAATAATGCACTAATGTACTCACAGGAGAGCCTTACAGGACACAAGCAAATCATTTGCCAATTCACAATTCACAAGCTGCCCAGTGTGAGATTCTCTGCCATCCTCTGAGCCGGAAACTGGAAGCAAAGGAGAAACGATGATTTGGTTCCAATCAAAGACCAGACTCAGGAGGTTAGGGGGGCAGCCACAGAGTTTGCTAGAATGCACACAGACTCCTCAAATTCCTCCCATGGATGTGGAGGGGGTCAGAGAAGTTGTGCACCTGTCAGGGATAATAGAATGATGGATGGAACTTTCTAGATCTGTTGACAGGTTTGGGTTCTCCTCCTTGTGCTCTGACACTTTGAGGCAGGTTCCTCAATCTGTCCAACTCTGCTTCATCCTCCTCGAAGTAAGAACTCAGACAGATGACCTGGCCTGTGTCTCAAGGGAGCTTGAAAATCCATGTAAGACTTAGTAATGGTAATAAGAATTAGAATAGCAAACAACAATTGAATACTGGTGTGTTCTATGGTATTCTGTTTTGCTGGCTTATTTAAAACTCTGTTCCCAGTTCCTCACTGACAGGATGGCAGGGAACTTCATACTGGGCAGCTTGTGAATTATGAATTGGCAAATGATTTGCTTGTGTCCTGTAAGGCTCTATCCACCACCTTCAGGATTACAGGCATATAAGCCCCTGGTACCTGGCTTTAAATCCCCCTGCTTTTGCCCAGGTATTGTTTTAGAATCAAATTTGTACATGATCAACACAGAAGGAAAACAACCTCTAGACCCCATCTGGTCGGTGTCAATACTCCAGACTGAGTATCAGACTTCTGGGAGGCACAAGATCGAAGTTTAAGCGTTGGAATCAACCTTTGAGGAAGAACCTTTTTTTCCCTCTTTTTCTTTCTTTCTTTTTTTTTCTGCCTGTCTTGAGACTTGAATTCAAGGCCTAGGTGCAGTCCCTGAGCTTCTTTTCCTCAAGGCTAATGCTGTACTACTGAGCCACAGCTCTACTTCCAGCTTTTTTTTTTTTGTAGTTCAGTGGAGATAAGAGTCTCATGGACTTTCCTGCCTGGGCTGGTTTTGAACCACAATCCTCAGATCTCAGCCTCCTGGGTAGCTGGGATTAGAGGCGTGAGCTACCAGTGCCCGGCAAGGAAAAACCATTTCTTCAGAAGCCAGAGAAGCAGAGCCTGGGAGGGAAGGTGGCTTCTGTCATCTGCAGATTCTAGAAGCCCCTTTCTTCTGCTCTGGTTATTTCCAATGTGCACTCATGTAACTCCACTGTCAGCCATGTGGCCTTCTCAGGGTCTGACATACACGCAGCCCCAACCTCTAGCTCAAGGTCAGTGGTCCAGGGGAATTTGACCTTCCTGCCAGAGAAGCATCTTAGACTTGACTGTGGCCAACTGAGCCAGATGACTGGTAAGTGGCCCAGAGCCATTAAGAAGTGGCTCAGGGCACCAAAGATCACATTAAAGTGCAGGTAGCTCAGGCCTGTAATCCTAGCTACTCAGGAAGCTGAGATCTGAGGATCACAATTCCAAGCCAACCCAAGCAGGAAAGTCTGTGAGACTCTTATCTCCAGTTAACTGACAAAAAAGAGAAAGAAAGAAAGAAAGAAAGAAAGAAAGAAAGAAAGAAAGAAAGAAAGAAAGAAAGAAAGAAAGAAAGAAAGAAAGAGAGGGAGGGAGGGA
>NW_012267416.1:890371-926247 GCF_000151885.1 Dipodomys ordii
GGGGGGAGAGAGAGAAAGAAAGAAAGAGAAAGAAAGAAAGAAAGAAAGCAGAAGTGGAGCTGTGGCTCAAGTGTTAGAGTGTTAGTTTTGAGCAAAAAAGCTCAGGGACAGTGCCCAGACCTTGAGTTCAAGCCTCAGCAACAACACACACACACACACAACTCTTATTAATGCAGAGATTTGAATTTATGGCCTTGCACTTTATAGGCAGAGGCTTCCTTACCTCAGTCATCTTCCCAGCTGTTTCATACCTTTTTCAGGTAGAATTTCATGACAGCTTTGCTCGGTCTTGCCTTGAACCTCAATCCTCCTAGCTCTGCCTCCCAAATTAGTGGGATTACAGATATGTATCAATTGTGCTTGGGCTGTTGGTTGAGATGAAGGTCTCACTACCTTTGCCTGAGCTGGTCTTAAACCTCTTTGTACCCCAACTCTTATCTACCATGGAGCTAGAATTCTAGGCATATGCCAGCATAGCTGGCCCTTTCAAGAGTTTTGAACACCTCAAGACACATAGCTGTTGGTCAGCTGTGCTCAGGACAACAGAGAAATTAATATGATAACAAACATATATTGATTTCTCTCCAGGGGGTCAGCCTGAAGCATATTTTAGGCCAGAGTGGATACAAATCCCATCTCCCATTACCCCAAACTTTGTAGGGTGTGTGTATGTCTCACATGAAATAGAGTCTACGTGTGAGCTGAGTGACATTGCTGATGAGCTAGTTGACAGAGTGACACACTTTACAGACATTTAAATACATCTTAATTTGATTTTGCAGTTTGCTCTGATTATTGCAGAATTGATATACTTCTTCTTCTGGTCATAAATGCTTTTAAGGTTCTCCTATTTAAAAAAAAATGGTGGCAGCCTGGCACTGGTGGCTCATGCCTATAATCCCAGCTACTTAGGAGACTGAGATCTGAGGATCATGATTCAAAGCCAACCTGGGGCAGAAAAGTCCATGAGACTCTTATCTCCAGGAAAATATTCAGGAAACCCTGGAAGTGGTGCTGTGGCTCAAGTGGTGGAGCCCTAGCCTTGAGCACAAAGAGGCTAAGGTAAAGTACCTGGGCTCTAATGGGTCTTGACACTGTAGTACTTAGTCTACCTAATGTAGAGGAGGAATCAGCAGTGATGTGTACCAGGAAGTACCCAGCAGCAGACAAGCAGAAGGGCAATGGAGTTAAATTGTCTTCATTTTGAGTCATATTGACTCCAGGGCTGGAACTGAAGGGCCTTCGACCAACAGCATCGTTCCCTTTGTATTTGTTTTACCTTCAACATTCTTGTTGGGAGGACTGAGTCAGATAACTTACAGATAACTTATTGTGCGTAAGTGTGTATGTGGAGTTGTTTACAGTGTTCCCTTGAGGGTGTCACAGCAAATACCCCCATTTTGAAGATGCTGTAAAGAAGGTTTAGAGACAGGCTGTGATTGGCCACATTTGATAAACGGTGAAGTGAGAAGATTGAATTTAGATGGCTCTACGAGAGTTTATATTCTTGCTTGAGCTTTTCTTCTCTCTCTCTCTCTCTCTCTCTCTCTCTCTCTCTCTCTCTCTCTTTCTCAAAACTAGAACTCTATCACTTGAGCCACGGTTCCACTCCCCGTTTTTATTTTTGGTAGTTAATTGGAGATAAGAATCTCACAGACTTTCCTGCCCTAGCTGGTTTGGAAGCGTGATCCTCAGATCTCAGGCTCCTGACTAGCTTGGATTAGAGGTGTGAGCCACTGGTGCTAGAGTTCATATTCTTAATCAGTGTTTTTGCCAGTGAGAAGTCAGATTCAACTACAGTAACAAGTGACCCACACTTTTATTGAGCTAATAACATGTGTGTTAACTTAACTTGACATGCATGGTTGCAGTGTAGCGCAGGGTGATCACTCAGAGACCCAGGCTGAGAAAAAGACAACTGGCCCAAGAAATGCTTCTATAATAGATGTATATTGGAAGCACCCAGATGATTATACACACCATTTCTGTTCAACTTGATTGAACAGATTGTGATCTGAGAACAATTATGCCATGTGACTAAATTACACCTGGGGGTCACCCAGGTGAGGGAATGGTCAAGGATTAAATTAATCCATCCATGTAAATATCTAAGGATGGAGCCTAGAACATATAACTTTCAGCAAGTTAGGTATCCATTCAGATTAATCAATGAATGGCCTCTTATCGTAGTGTTCTAATTTAAACCTCTGTTGCCTGATCCTCTTTTTCCTGGTCTCCATCTCCAAGGCCACTTCCTGCTCTATTTTGTTCTCCAGATCTCTTCCTCTACGAAATCATCTCTCCTGATTCCCTGCGATCAGATGGGGCAAAGCCCAGATTGCTACCATGACATCTGAGGCCTCTCCACAAGTCAGTTCCCGCATTAGAACTTTTTCTTCTATACGTGTCTATTGGTGTGACCCATCTCTGAGTGAACGAGCCTATTCACTCTCCCCTCAATCGGTCCCACACCTCCCTACCTTACGCTTTGAGGCCTGTGTGTGCTCTCCCTTCCACAAATGCATCTCCACTTTCTACATCCTCCAATGTTACACCACAAGGCAGCCTACTACTTCCTGCAAGCCTACCTCCTCCTCTGTGGCTGCAATGATGTCATTCAGGGCTGACCTCCCTTCCTCCCTCACCGTGGTCATCAGAATGTAAGCTCCTCATTTGGCATTGAGATCAGCCTGCTTTGAACACTTTGTTCTTTTATCTTTCCATTGCTTCTATCAGGACCATGGGAATAATACAGGGGTGTGGCTTCAGACAGATGGGGATCCAAAATTCTCTGGCTGCTGTCTGATTTCTTGGATTCTATCTGTTTTCTGTCTGTGTTTCCTGGCTTCTGTCTGTATTTTCTGTATTCTGTCTGGTTTCCTGGATTCTGTCTGATTTCCTGGATTCTGTCTGTGTTCTGCCTGTGTTTCCTGGATTCTGTCTGTATTTCTTCTGATCTCCTGGATTCTGCCTGTATTTCCTGGCTTTGAGACCAGGCACAGTCCCTGTGTCCTGGGACATGGAAGTGCTTATACCAACCTCTCAAGGTTGCGAGGAAGCAAAAGCCCCATATGTGGGGGCATGTACGTGGGCCATAGTGCACAACTGTTCTCAACATTGCTACATCCCTGTACTCAGACCAGTATCTGGTACATATTAGGCAGTTTGGTGACTATTGGTTGGATGAATAAATTCCCAGAAACCCTTCCTGCATGCTAGTTTTCTCTAAAAGCTGTACATTTCTTTAAAAATCCAGAATTCTGAAAAGGTTATTACAAACGCTCATTGCTGCAACTCAGACGTTCTGTGTCTAAATTCCTGACCTGATGTGGAGACTGTGTCTTCTAAACGCTTCCTAAATGCTAGTGCCTGGTATCTGCAGATTATGTGTAGGGATACTGTGAATGAAAAGAACCCATATTTACTGCATGGACAGCCTTCTACGAGGACCTCTACAACCCATGGGCAAGGATGCTAAGCTTTTCATCTTTCTGGTCAGTGTCTGTACATTGCTAATTCATTTATTCTAGACTATAGCACACCTTTAAAAAAATCCGTGCATTAAACTGAATTAATGTATGTCTGCTTAATAGGTCTTGTGTGTGTGTGTGTGTGTGTGTGTGTGTGTGTGTGTGTGTGCTGCTAAATGGCACTAGGTCTGAAAGTGAAGCTGGTGGCTTGTTCATTAAGCTTCTCTGATAACACTTAACTTAGCTTCAAACCCAGGGCCATCTAAGTAGCATTAGCGTAAGGATTTATATGTGGGTGGTCAAAAACAAAATCTGTTGCTGCACTGAAGAAAAGACAATTTCCTAATTGTAAATTTCATTTGATAATCATTTGTAAGTTCTTGTGGGTATCCCCAGGAAAGAATTGTCCCCCCACCCCCGGCCCCTGTCCACCAAGAAAAGTTCAAGATCACCTTATTAAAGCCCATGTGATCGTTGGGGAAATATTTGCTATCTTTTAGCAGAGTTGTCCTTGGATAAATAGTGAACATACCCGTGCTTAGCAATATCAGCTCCAGCTCCCTGAAGGATTCTGGTATTTACTTTGCTGAGGTATAGCCCACGAGACCTGCATTGCCTACTGAACTCTAGAGCTTAGCAGTTGGCTAGAAATGTACACAATGCTGCTATGCACTAGAGTCCACACTCAGAGAAACACTCTTACAACACACACTGGGTCTAAAATGCCAATATTATGGAAGTTAAGAAATCTCAGCTTGTGCTTTTCATTGGCTGCGTGGTGGGTACTGGTACTCTGAAGTTTAGTTGTGTGGAACCTGGAAAGGTTACAACGTCTCCCATCATGAAAGCCATTTCCAGCTGGTTTAACCTTGGGGGGAAAGTCAAGGCTTGAATGACATAGGTCCCCTTTTTCCTCAAAGCTATAACCAAGTGTGTGTGTGTGTGTGTGTTTTGTGTGTGTGTGTGTGTGTGTGTGTGTGAGAACACACGTACGTGCCATTCCTGGGTCTTGAACTAAGGACCTCATGCAGTCCTTCAGCTTTTTGCTCAAAGCTAGCACTCTACCAGTTGAGCCATGCTTCCACTTCTGGCTTTTTTGGTGATAAATTGGAAATAAGAGTCTCACTGACTCTTGCCCATGCTGGTTTTGAACCGGGATCCTCAGATCTCTGCCTCCTGAGTAACTAGGACTACAGGCATAAGCCATAGGGGCCTGGCAAGGTTGTAACTAAGTTGTAAAAGCATGGGAAACTGTTAATTGTTGTTGTTGTTGTTCGTAATCGAAACATGACTGATTATTCTTTTAGCTAGACTCCAAAACCACAACCCTCTCACCTGGCTCACTGTAGGGTTAACGTTTCTCCAAAGCCCATTTTCTCACTCTTTCCTGGTCTTGGATGGGGAAAGGAAAAAAACAAAAACAAAAACAACTAAAACCCACTCAGCTCAGTAATTGAAGAGTCTCATTTGGTAGGAAACAAGCAGATTGATGGAGGGAATTCTGTGAGCTGTGATCATGGTGTAGAACCATCAGGATGGAGGCCAATTTTCCAATCAGCTTCTCAGCAATAGTCACTCACTATGAAACAAAGCCAGCCCTGTAGAAACTAAGTAAGACCGTGTGCTGTGGGCAGCAAAAGTCACTGGGTTTGGCACAACAGGTCTACTAGGTTTGGCTTCTAAACTTGCTAGGGAGAGACCTCAGTTTCATCTATATAATGGGAATAATAATTCTCATTCTGGTTACACTCAATGCCAGAAACAACAAGGGAGCTGAGGACTTCCCTAAAATGCAGCATTGAAGTAGATTCTAGCACTCAGAACATTTCTGCACAGCCTATTTGTGGACATTTTGAAGTGATGGCATTATTATTAGCTTTGAACTGTGATCCTTAGATCCACCAGCACCTGGCTATTGTGCATATTTACAGCATATCAGAAAAAGGTAAGACCAACTCTGAGAAGCACAATATATATTTAATGGGATTCTGATTCTGAGCCATTGATTTTTTTGCCCCCTTTAACTTTTGTTCTAAGTGTCTTTCCTGTTATGAAATACGGTGGTACATTACAAGGTGTTTTTGTTTTAAAATAGCCTTACATAAAAAATTTAGAAGATATATTTGTATCCTACATCGAGTCCCTGAAATGTCTTTCCACAGTTCTCTGGCCCTTGAAACTAGAATGCAAGAGAACTCTGCAGTCATTTCAGATGCATACTACTGCATAATATGTTGTTGTAGACATTTTGTGTGTGTGTGTGTGTGTGTGCGTGTACGTGTGTATGTGTGTGTGTATGTGTGAGAGAGAGACGGAGAGAAAGAGAGGTCGAGGGAGGGGGGGAAGGAGAGAGGGAGAGAGGGAGAGAGACCTGGCTGTGTTTGGCATGCTAAAAGGGACTTTTCCACATGCTGTATTAATTCTCACATAACCTGCTGTGGTAGGCATGTCTACTTGTCTAGGTCCCACTGAATTACAAAGATGATAAATGGGTATGGAAAGCAGGAAGGCAGGCAGACTGGCAGTTTTTTCCAACTCAAGAGTTCACATCCCTTCTTGCTTTGCTGCTTGCAAGCTTCTTGATGATACTGAACTTGGATCTGTTTGCTTTTCTTATCTGAATAAAGGGTACAGTAATATTGACCTGTAGAGCTGCTAGTGAGGGACCGCAGTATCTAGAGAAAGGAAAAGAGAGATTGGTACTTGGCGAAAAAGGACTCCAGAATGTTTAATTCTTTTTTTGTTTTTGTAAGTTGTAGGACTTGAACTTAGGATCTAGGCACTATCCCTGAGCTCTCTGTGCTCAAAGGCTAGCGCTCTATCACTTTAAGCCATAGCTCACTACCAGTTTTTGAGTAGTTAATTAGAGATAAAAGTCTCACAGGGAATTTTCTGCCTGGGCTGTCTTCAAACTACAATCCTCAGATCTCAGCCTCCTGAGTAGCTAGGATCACAGGTGCGAGCCACCGATGCCCAGCTGTTTAATTCTTTTAATCATTTTTTCCATAACCCTTCATGAGTCCATGGTGAATTTCTGACATGAGGGTGTGTGTGTGTGTGTGTGTGTGTGTGTGTGTGTGTGTGTGTTGGTCCTAGAGCTTTTGTGCTAAAGGCTAGCACTCTTTCACTTGAGCCATAGCTCCACTTCTGGCTTTTTGGTGGTTAATTGGAGATAAAGCTCTCACAGACTTTCCTGCCTGGGCTGGTTTCAAATGTCTATCCTCAGATCTCAGCTTCCTGAGTAGCTACCAGCATGAGCCATAGGTACCTGGTGACCTAGGTCTTGTTTTTGTTGTTGTTGTTGAAAGTGGTTCTTAGGTTCTCTGATTAGGGAAGACCAAAGGGAAGATGGCCATTCAGGTGGGGATAGAGGTGATGTTTCTATTACAGGCGTTCCTTGCTCCTAGGCCTGTGGCAGTTCACAGGCTCACATTTTGTCCAGCAATCCAACTCTACATTCTCTCCCCCAGCAGTGGCACCCCTTCACACCCTGTGCTCCAGTGGCATCAAACTGTCCAACAATGACACCTACTGATACCCCTTCTCTCTAGACAAAAGTAGCCTCTGGCCAAAGAGGCCATGCACACACCCCCACTTTTGGGGCTGTATACAAGGCTACCTACAGTAGTGTGTGCATACATGACTCATGTAGCATACATGGACATGCTGACCCCTGATGAATTCCAGTCCTTGAGATGTACAATCTGAAATCCCTCCAAGATAACAGTGAGAAACACCTGATTCCCTTTACCCCTTACAACCTTACCCTGGTGTGTGTGCCAGACTCTCTTCCTGCCTCTTAACATCTGCACCCCACTGAATCTTCATCTTCACACCTGGACTTCCAGGCTCAGCGAACTCACCTGAGGTTCTCAAACTTCCGCATGTTTCAGCCTCACTTGCAAGACGCCTGAAAACACAGCTTGCTGGGCCCAACTCCAGACTCCCGATTCCGTTGATCTGAATTAAGTATGAGAATTTGCATTTCTAACAAGTTCCCAGGTGAAAGTGATTATGTGGGCCTGGAGATTGTCTTGCTATTTCCTTCTCTTTGCAGCAACCGTCCCTTTTCGCAATTTGGCTGCTGAGTGTGGGCTGCATTTTTTATGGCAGTTTTCCAAACCTGCCCCTTCCCCCCATACCCTGCATCTCTTGTGAGAGTAAAAGGCACCACATGCATCTAGAAACGAAGGCATCCTCTTTCACAAGTCCACATCCCTTTGACCCTCTTTTGTCCCTCAATGATCAGACATCCAGCCCAGTGCTGGCTTCCAGCCCATCTGGTTCCAGTCATACTTTCTTTCTTGGCTGACTTACATGAGCTTGAGTGGGTAGGTCCACTGAGCAGATATAGGAAGAATGGTGAAATCTCTTCCACCTCAAGATTTGACCTGTGGGAGCCTGACTTGGAACAATGTCCACAGTGGGCTATTCGATCGAGGCTATGGTTACCTATATTGTGCCAATGAGAATCCTTGATTGTTTCAACTGAGTGGGCTGTATTCCAGTCACTTGTGCTTCATTATAAGAGTCACCTGATGGGCTGGGAAGGTGGCTCAGTGGTAGAGCACTTACCTCACATGCATGAGGCCCTGGGTTCGATTCCTCAGCACTATATAAGCAGGAAAAAAAAAGCCAGAAGTGGCGCTGTGGCTCAAGTGGTAGAGCACTAGCCTTGAGGTGAAGAGCTGAGGGACGGCACCCAGGCCCAGACCCCCCCCCCAAAAAAAAGAATTACCTGTTTTTATAGTCCAAGGTGGGCATGGAGGTCATGTTTTTATTCCTAGGTTTGTTTGTTTGTTTGTTTATTAGAATAGTCTCAGAATATTGGGCTGTCTGGTAGAAATAAAGACACCAGGTGCTGGTGGCTCATGCCTTTAATCCTAGCTACTCAGGAGGCTGATATCTGAGGATCACTGTTCAACACTAGCCTGGGCAGGAAAGTCCCTGAGATTCTTATCTTCAATTAACCACCAGAAAACCAGAAGGGGAGCTGTGGTTCAAAGTGTTAGAGCACTAGTCTTGAGTAAAAGGGCTCAAGAGTTCAAGCTCTACAACTGACAAAAGAAGGAAGGAAGAAAAGAAGGAATGAAGGAAGGAAGGAAGGAAAAGTGGGAGGGAAGAAAGACACAAACTCGAAAGGATCTTAGCAAGGCAAAGTTTACTTCTGTGGAAGAATGCGCTACTGACAGAAAGCCAAATATACAAGTGTGTTGGCCAGGAAGTCTGCCCAGCTTTTATCCCTAATGCCTGGCTGCTCCTTGTTGTGATTGGTCATCCCTTATTCACAATCTCTAATGATTGGCTAGTTTGAAAGAGGTTAAAAGTTTACCTGAGTCATCAGCCAAAAACTCAAAAAAAACCCCAATTCCTGCTCAGCTGGTGCTCTACCATTTGAGTCATGCCTCCAACCCCTAGACAAACAATTCTTACAATAGGATATGGCTTAACTGATACAGTCTCTTGTAGGATAATTTTACAATGACTGTGTTTATGTCAAGCAAACACTGTGACAAAAAAGATTCAAACTCCTACCCTGACCTGTTCATCGACTCTCCAGCAGTAACAGTAATACCGATGACAGGTGCACATTTTGACTTTTGATCCACCTGCATGTTCTCAGGTCTCATGGGACTATCCCATGGGGGCCCATCTTGTCTAGAACACCAGTTCTCACAGAGGTACCAGGAAGACAGAACCAGCAACAAACAAATGCTCATCTTCTACAGCAGAGTACCCCCATGGATTTCAGAGCCTTTTCCCTGAGAATCGCACATTCAGATCTTTGACCCAGGACTCAATGTGAACTTGAAGTCAGGCTCCAGGAAGGGCACCTGTCAACTCAAGAGGGACCTCACTGGAACTCCTCAATCCCATTGCAAACACATCCTCCAACAGAGGGCTGGCCGAACATAAAAAGCCAGGATACCGTAAAGACACACACACCCATGTTCACTGCTGTGTTGTTCACAATAGCCAAGTTATGGAAACAGCCCAGATAGATGAGTGGATCCAAAAAAAATGTGGCACTTAAACACAAGCATTGAACATAGCCATTAGAAAGAATAAGATTATGTCATTCACAGGGAAATGGATGGACCTAGAATAAATCATGTCAAGTGCGGTAAGCCAAGCTCAGAGAGACAAACAGTGCATGCTTTTCTCTCATATGCAGAAGCTAGATCTAAATACACTGGAACATGATAAATTATGCAGATCTCTAGGCATTCACACACAGTGAGACCAAAGGAGGACACTCTTAGGAGAGGAACACAGGGGTTCAGATGCCTATGTGCACCTGATAATGTAAAATAATATTGAAATGAACTCCAGGAAATGGAAACAAGAAGATTTTTCTTTTTGCTGTTTTGTTTTGTTTGCTTTTTGTTCTGTTTGTTGGTTTTTCTGTCTTTGGGAGGGTAAAGGAAGCACAGAAATGGAGGTACAAAGGGTGAACAAATGTCCAGTGGTACTCACTGGACACTATATGGAAAATGAACTGGACAACTTATGGGTGAGGATATGAAGAAAGAACTGAGAGAGAGCTAGGGAAGGGGTGCCATTGCCCAAAAAGAAATGTACGTATTGGTCTGGGAAGGTGGCTCAGTGGTAGAGCGCTTGCCTTGCATGCTTGAGGCCCTGGGTTAGATTCCTCAGCACCACATAAGCAAAAAAGAAAAAAGCCGGAAGTGGCGCTGTGACACAAGTGGTAGAGCGCTAGCCTTGAGCTGAATTGCTGAGGGACAGCGCCCAGGCCCAGAGTTCAGGCCCCATAACCGGACCCCAAAAAAAAAGAAAAGAAAAGAAATATGTACGTATTACTTGGCTTGTATACCCCTCTGTACATCACCTTTATAATAACAATTACAAATTTAATAGGATAGAGAAAAAATAAAACCTTTTCCAGATGACAAAACAAAGAAGGTCAGAAGTCAACCCAATAGAAGAGTATGAATTGGCTCCTCTTCAAAAGATGCATGAAGACCATCAGGAACTCTTCTGCTAGCTGGTTTTGCTGGACATGTGAGGAAGAATGAACAAGAACATAAGACCCTGATAGATGGGGGCATGCACAGTTGGAATTCCAAAGAGACACACAGTAATATTCCCAAACTTGGACTGGTCTTGGGGGTGAATGTGCATCTCAGGGCTTGGGGGGTGGGCAGAATAGAGCTTCTGCTTTGCTTTCATGTGATATTTGTGCGCAAAGACCAGCTTTCTGGAAGCCACACAAAGAAAGCAGCATTGCCCAGGATCTAGATCGCCTTAAGCAATATGTTTCCCCTCCAGGGAGACTCATTTTCTGTTTCCTCTGAAGTTACCATGGAGCCCAATGCTGCTGCTAATGGCCATGTCCTTTATAGCAACATGGCTGCCCTTACCGTGTGAGTATGGTGACATGCTGGGGTCTAAGGATTGTCTCTGGAGCAAAATCAGCCCATTTTTATAGCAACCAGGAAAGGTACAATGTGATCCTTTTACCTGTGTTACAGGCAAATACATTCAGGAGTAAAGAGATCCAATAGCTTCTTTAAAAATCACACCATGAATACTCAGCCTTTGAATTCGGTCCTGAATGACACACCTGCACTTCACCAGAGCATGATACTAGTCTAGGAGAGATATTAAAATAATCTTGGCTAACACCTGTAACCCTAGCTGTTCTGGAGCCTGATATACAGAAGTTCAAAGTTTGAAGACAGCAGAAAATTCTATCTCCAAAATAACCAGCAAAAGGTTGGGCTGAAGGTTTGGCTTAAGAGGGAGATCCCCAGTAGAACAAGCAGGAGACCCTGAGTTTGAACCCTAAGACTGTCAATAATAATCTTTGTTGAGCTTGAATAGTCAGTTATGCATATAGCCCAGATGCCCCTCAATGCATAAATGATTCAAGAAAATGTGAGCTATATATAATATATTAAATATAATATATTATAAGTATATAATATATAAATAATATATAGCAATGTTACATTTACTAGATAATATATTAAAATATGCAATACTGTATAATCATTTATAATTATAATATAATAGTATAAGATTATAATATAATAGATAAGATTATAACATTAGATATATTGCATATAATGTATTATGATATATGTATGTAATATGTGACATGTGTATATATATGTATAATCATTCATATTTTTATTCATCAAGAAGAATGATATTAGGTCATTTGCAGGGAAATGGGTGGATAGGCCTAGGGGTTAAGAGGTATAAAGTAAAACAGGTCAGGTTCAGAGAGACAAAAGAACTCACATCTTTCTCATATGCGGATGATAGATCTACATATAAATATGTTTAAACATGTACAGGGTCATATGCACACATTGGCAAACATATTAACAAAAATATTGTATGTACAGGGGAGGATTCCAATAATGGAGTTCCCTTAAGTAACTAACTTACAGTTTAACCAAATGAATACCAGGTAGGGGGAGGAGAACAGATGAATGGAGAGAGGAAAGGCAAGTGAATACAGCCATAATGTTCCAGGCACATGTGTGAAAATGGAACCAGGTAAATTAAGATGATGTATGGAGTAGGGAGAGAGGAGGGAGAATGATGAGAGGGTTGATGTGGACCAAGATCCATTATACTTACAATTGGAACCCCTTGGTACAACTACTTAAGGATAAGGAAAACTTAAATAAATACAGAATAAATCTGGTGGCCCATACCTCTAATCCTACCTACTCAGGAGGCTGAGTTCTGAGGATTATGGTTCAAAGCCAGCCAGGGCAGGAAAGTCTGTGAGACTTTTATCTCCAGTTAATCACCAGAAAACCAGAAGTGGTGCTGTGGATCAAAGTGGTAGAGCCTTGAATGAAAGAGCTCAGGGGCAGTTCCCAGATCCTCAGTTCAAGCCCCAAGACCAACCAATATATGTATGTATATGTAACAGAGAGAGAAAAAGATAGATAGATAGATAGACAGACAGACAGATAGATAGATAGATAGATAGATAGATAGATAGATAGATAGATAGATAGATAGATAGATAGATAGATAGATAGATAGATAGATAACTAAACTGTATGGGTATCTCATGATTGGTTACTGTGCCATTGCTTGCTCTCAGAGCTTCAGGCAGAAGCTTGTTGGCCTGACTCCTCACTGGCCTTGGTGCCTGTCTGTGGTTTCCTGCCTCCCCCTTTTTCTCCTCTCTTGCATTATGAAAATCAGAAGCAGCTGTGAACCCTGCAGATTGCAAATGGAATTGTGAGTGTCATGCTCGCTGCTAACAACTCATTCATTACCAGGGTGGCGGACATGTTCTGCTGTGCTGTTAACAATCTATTTGCTCCCAGGTGTCACCTGAAATCAAAAACAATGTATTCAACTGCTGAATCTGGGTGTTTTAAGTCCAGACTTAGGCACTATGTGCCTATGACTCCAAAGGGTGTCCCCCTATGCTGAGGCCAGGAAAACCTGTGCCCAGGTGCTAAGTATTAGACTTTAGAAGGAACTTGATCTGACCTCCAATCATTGCTAGTACTCTACAAATACTTGCTGAGCTCCATCTTTGTGCCTGATACTGCGCAGGAACTAGAGAAAGTAAGGAAGGAAAGACTGACACAAGAAACAAAGCTATAGATAAATGATGGTGGTCATGTCAGATGATAACCAAAAAAAAGTAAGGTGAAAATGAAACCAAGTGTATGATAGTTTTCAAGCTTAAGCATAAACATAATCCCTTTGATGCTATGTTCACAGAGGGACTGGCAGAGCAGGTAGGAGCTCAGATGAAATTGACCAGCAATTGACCCATCCTAGGTCATTCCAGAGGGAAGCTTATTCTATCAGAAGGATTTTTAAATGCAAACCCCCTTGGTGGATCCAAGTGGAAATGGTTTCAACCAACAGCAAAGAGATCCAAATGATTGAGGGTAGGGGCAGGTTCTGGAAGCAGAGTGTTAAAAGAGTGGCTGGAGGGGTCCCCAGAGACAGATTATTTGAAGAATCCTCAGGAGCCCCCAGAAAAACCAAAGAAGGACTTGCTTGCTCTATAGTCCCTATCTCTAGAACCTCATTCTGAACTTTTCTTTCCCAAAGTGAGGACCTTGTCTTTCTTTCTTTTTTTTTTTTTTGTCAGTTGTAGTGTTTGAACCTGGGCTTGGGCTCTGTCCTTGCACTCTTCAGCTCAAGGTGAGTGCTCTACTGCTTGAACCACAGTACCACTTATGGTTTCCCAGGCTGGCTTTGAACCAGGATCCTCATATCTCAGCCTCCAGAGTAGCTAGGATTATAGGAGTGAGCCACCGGCACCTGGTTTGTCTTTCTGTTTGTACACAATTTTAGGCACATATATTCTTTAGGCAGCTGGGTAGCTTCAAGTGTCCTTTCAGAAAGAGTAGTGACAGTAGACACATTTCATGTATAGCCCAGGGTGAAATGACATTCAAGAAAAGGATGAACTACTTCCATAGGGATCAAGCTCTCTGTCGCTAGATCTAGAGAAGCAGAAGATGGGGACCAATTGGCAGAAAAGAGACTGAATAAAGGAAGTACAATATTCTCAGGCAGAAACAGTGATGATGACCATTGAAGTAGTAGTGATATTTCCATGTACTGAACAGTCAATGCATGCCTGACACTTAGAGTGTATTACCTCATCTTCTCAGAAACCCAATGATGAGGTACAATTATTACCCCCACTTCTGGTTATAGAGGCTGAGATGTTGATCTTTTAAGGACTGTATCCTTTGGGTCCTTAAATAATAGCTGGTCCTGATTAAAAATCTGAACTATGTTGTATACAATGAGTGTCATGAGCTACATCATGGGGTTGTTGTATCAGTAGGTCATTTCTCATATAAATTTCTTTACTGAAGTAAATGTATTAGATATTAATGTAGACTTGCTTTGGTAGAATATTAGGGAAAACAGTAGAAAGGATGTGTTTTATTTTTCTCCAGCAATATCATTCCTACCTGTTCCTGCTTCTTTATCTGAGCAATATGGTTAACTTCCAAAAGCAAAGGTTAAACCATGTCAGTGGAGAAATGATAAAAACACACCCACCTAGGAACCTGATATTTTCATCACTTTCTTTTGCAACATTTGAAGTGAGGTCAAGACTGTCTAGAAGCTGAGACACAAATCTCCCTGTATATATCTGTATGTGTGTATGTATATATGTATGTGTATGTATACACACATATATGTATATATATGTATGTATGTACACATATTTGTATACCTGCATTTATGTATATGTGTATATATACACATGTATATATATGGATATGTATGCACATATCCTTAAATATATCTGTCTATATCTGTATATATGTATGCTTATACATACACACATATACACATATCCATACATGTGTGTATACATATACATGTGTATATGCACACACATGTGTGTATTTGTGTGTATGCATGTATATGCATATATACCCACATGCACAATTTGTGTATGTATGCATGCATGGATGCATGGATGCATGCCTGTATGTATGAAAAGACTATTATAGGAAATAGATTTATGAGATTCAAGAGGCTGGCAAGTGCTAAGATCTTCAGGGTAAGCCAGGAAGCTATAGACCCTAAACTAGAGACCCTAGAGAGCCAATGATGTAGTTCTAGCCCAAGTTCAAAAACCAGAAGATATTCTGGTATTGCTCAAGTCCAAAAATTAGCGGCTTGACACCAACAAGGTCCAATATTTCAATTTTGTTCTGAAGGCAAGAAAAAAAATTCATCATTCCAGCGTGATGACATAGTTCCTTGGGAAGAGATGAAGAATAGATTTGAAGAGTTGATAATGAGGCCAGGCACTGGGTGGCTCACACTTGTAATCCTAACTACTCAAGAAGCTGAGATCTAAAGATTGTGGTTCAAAGCCAGCCTGGGCAGAAAAGTCTGAGAGACTCTTATCACCAATTAACTACCAAAGAGCACTGAAAGTGGAGCTATAGCTCAAATGGTAGAGCAACTAGCCTTGAGCAAAAACAAACACACACACAAAAAGCTCAGGGACAGAAGCTCAGGGACAGAACCAGGCCCTGAGTTCAGCTCCTCAAGACCAGCACACACACACACCACACACACACACACACACACACAGAATTGAAAACAAAATTTAGCCATAGGAATCTATTTTTCAATCAATCATCAATCAATTATTTATGTGCCTATCATCACCATTATCTTATCTAGCTACCTATCATTCAATCTATTCTATCAACTCTCTATCCATTATCTACCTTTCTATCCATCCATCATCCACCTACCATCTATCCATCTACATCTATCCAACATCTGTCTATCTATCTATCTATCTATCTGTCTAGATATCTAGAGTCCATCCAAATTTTAGTCCTCGTAAATGCTATGATTTGCACCCCTACTCCCTTCAAAATAGATCTGGAAGAGCGAGAAAAGGATTCAGTAATTCAGGGAAGCCTTCCCAAAGGCAGGAACACCCAACTACTCTTCCTCCCCCAACAGGAGAAGTGGGAAGGAAAAGGAGCCTGAATTTACTGAACAGAAGCCTTTTAAAAATTAATACTGTTTTGAGTTTGGATCAGCCTTTTGTTCTGTCCCAACTCTCTGGTTTGAGATTCAGAATCTCTTGTCTTGCCAAGGAGAGTGCTTTGAAAATTGGCCCTGTTGTCTAGTTTGAGGGGGAAAAAAAACCCCTGAAAACAACAACCAGAAGGCATGGGGCTAAGAAGGTGGGACCACCCCCGGAAATGTGCTGTGAACAATGATGGGTCTGGCAAACTGAGCTAAAGCACTTGCTGGGAGGGAGGAGTAGGGGAAACAGATTGTTCTTAGAAGCAGCATGGAGGGGGCCTTTGTTTCTTGGAGACTTACAGTACCAAGCCACCCCTTGATCCAGGAAGGGGAGAATTCATTGAACAAAAGCTCAGAGAGCCCAGACACCATTGGCTCAGGCCTGTAATCCTAGCTACTCAGGAAGCTTAGATCTGAAGATCACAGTTCAAAGCTTGCCTGGGAAGGAAAGTCCATGAGACTCTTTACCTCCAAAGAACCACCAAAAAGGCCAGAAGTTGCACTGTGGCTCAAGTGTTAAGAGTGTACTAGCCTTGAGCAAAAAAGCTCAGTGACAGTGCCCGAGCCTTAGCACAAGCACAAACAAACAAACAAATAATACAGAGGATGTTTGGCATAAAGCTTTCTCTTCCTCTTCTGCCAGTAGATGAGTTTCAAGCAGAGTTATCTGAGTCCACCTTGAAGAAAGGTACTGTCTCTCAGGAGATCCTCTACCTTTCTCTCTCTGAAAGACAGAAAATGTTTGTAACTTGGCTCTTTTCTTCTGTCTAGAGTTTAAGTCAAGTGTTCATCCAGAAAGGAATAGAACTCTGTGCAGATCAGAACACTGGCTAAACCTCACTCTCTTGACTTGAAGGGAGATAGAATAGCTTATAGGTTCCCTATTTTGTCTTCATCTCAGATTATACAGCATGCCTGAAATGTGAGCATATGGATCTCCTGTATCTATGAAGAAAGTGGAGAAAGAAAGAGACAGAGACAGAGATACAGAGAGAGATACAAAGAGAGAAAGATACAAAGAGAGAGGAGGGGAAGGACATGGGATAAATATGTTCCTTTTGCTTCATGAAAGACTCTACCCTTAGAGCTAGGCATAACCAACTAAGTCTCCCAAAACAGTTGATGAGGAACACAGAAGAAAGACAAATCTGAAGAAGTGGGGCCATGCGGGGGTGGATGATGATGGGAAACCCAGTTTCATTGGAGTATTTGTTGAACTCCTGCTCTTTATGGACATGTTATGCTTTTCTTAGTTGAGTTGATCTAAAGGTAATGATAGATGTGAACAGCTTAACACTCAGGGATGAGGGGCCTACCCAAAGGAATCCTTAGACAGAGGGTAGTAGTGAGATTGAGGTTTCCATCCAGATTGATTCAGAAATTAGTCTTTGCTTTTTCTCTTCTGGGATCAGTGACTTCCTATCACAAAAGAAAACTATGACCCCAGGCTCTGCAGACTCTTTAATCTGATATATCTATCTATCTATCTATCTATCTATCTATCTATCTATATATATATACACACACACACACACATATATATGTGTATATATATATATATGTCAACTCACCCACTCCAATTCAAGATGTCCATGCAAGAATCTTGTGTGATTCTACTTCATACAATGGAGATTCTGGCCAAAGAGCAGGCAAGAGGAACAAGTGTGAAGTTGATGACAGTGATATAGAGAAAGTACATGGCTTGGGAAAAATATAGCCCCATAAGACTTGAACTGAAATCCAAGGCTGAGTTTTCTATATTGGCAAATGCCCCACATGAGTTCCTTCTTTGCTTTGCCCCTAAATGTCCCCACAGTGACATGAGCGAGGTTCTCCAATCCCTTCCCACTTATGTCTTGGAGGCCATGAAGCTTAGGAGGCGTTGGGAGCATTCCTGAAATCTGCCAGATATTTGTTCTGTCCCACCTGGATAGCTTCCTTCAGTAGACAGACCAGAAAGGCCAAGTTCACTGGCATTCTCTTGCAAAATGATCACTAGAGGTGTTCAGCTCTTCACTTATAGGTTGGGATTTATGCTGAGGGAGAGGGCAGGGCTCTCACTGAGATATTTCTCTGCCGTGATGTCTGACCATGTGTACCTTGGATGTATGAATGCTCTGAGGACAGGCTGAGAGGGTGCCAGGCAGCAGACAATGCCAGTGGGCCTTGATACCCAACTCCACCTATATGTCATCACTCATGAATTTATCCACAAACACATGGTTACTGATCTGGTACCCACTTACTCCATCTTCTGCCTCTTAGCATTGGGACCACATGGCTGTGGTATCAACTACATGGAAAGACAAGCCTCTAAACTTGTAGCCTCTCTGTGTAATTATACAACGTGCCATTGTGAAGTTGAATCATTTCCTCAAGGCCATCTGCTGCCCGGTCACTTTTGATTCTATCTGCTGTCCTTATTACTAACAACACTCACTTCTTGGCCCAATTCTATCATTTTTCCAGTTATTCAACCTTGAGAACATTCTGTGCTACTTGCTGGTAAATTTTCTCACTTGACATGATCCATAAGTAGATAAGTCTCTGCTCTTAAGAAAGCCATAATTCCACTTAGGAGAGGAACATGATGACACAAGGCCTATGTGCCTCTCATCATACAAGATGATATTTATTGAAATGAACTCCAGGAAATGCAAACAAGAGGTTTATTTTTTCCTTTGCTGCTGTTTTTGTTTTCTTTGTGTTGTCTTGTTTGTTTGTTCATATATCTTTGGGAGAGTAAGGGGAGGCACAGAAGACTAGACAGTATGTGGAAAATGAACTATACAACTTTTGGTTGGGGATGGGAGGGAATAACTGAAAAAATAGGAGGAAAGAGGTGATATTGTCAAAATAAAATACTCTTTACCAGACTTAAGTAACTGTAATCTATTTGTATATAGCCTTTAAAATAACAATAAAAATTTAAATAAAAAATAAAAAAGAAAGCAACAATTCAGCTATGGGTCTACCTTCTAAACACATAGATGGATTGGAGGTTTTCATTCACTCAATTGAAAATAGTAGCTAGTCCTCTAACAGGAACTGGTGGCTCACACCTTTCATCCTAGCTACTCAGGAGACTAAGATCTGAGGATCACGACTTGAAGGCAGCCCAGGTAAGAAAGTCTGGGAGACTTATTTCCAATTAGTTACCTACATAAGCTGGAAGTGGAACTGTGGCTCTAGCCTTGAGAAAAGCAACAACAACAAAACAAAAACAAAAACTAAGGACATTAAGGACATCCAGTCCCTAAATTCACGCCCCAAGACCAACTCTCTCTCTCTCTCTCTCTCTCTCTCTCTCTCTCACACACACACACACACACATCCTCCTTACCACACTGGGAGCTGGAGCTGGGCTAGGAATGAGTAGAAGGGTGATTGGGGATATCTCCTACTCTCCTGCAATGGAAGAAGAATAAATAGTGGGTGATCTCATCAATAGGAAAGCCCAGATAGGGAGGAAGTACTTAGGAGGAAATGTTAAAAGCGATGAGGTAGTTTGGGATGGTAGTGGAGAGTTAGCCAATGAGGGGAGGGGTCAGAAAGTGCGGTGGAGGGCTCCAAGGAGAGAGACTGTCAATCATGCTAAGATCTAGAGGCAGGTAGTAGCAAGCAGGGACTAGAGGAAGAATAGGCCTGGGGTATTTGAAGACAAGAAGGAGGCCCATGTGAGCTGAAATTATCTCAGCAAAATAGAAACGACAGCAATTCAGTCATCAAGACAGTTGCTAGAGGGCCTTTGAGAGCATGGCAGACTGGACAGGCAGGGTATGAATGCTCCCCAGTCTTTAGATCAGGGAGCAGCTGGACAATAATTGTGATGTGAACTCAGAGAGAGAGAGACTGTGGAAGACAGTAGGTCAGCCAGGGGAAGTTCCTGGTGTTTTCAGGAAGAGGGTGACCTCACTAGTAATAGGAGCTTTGAAAGTATTGGAGATAGGGATTCATTTTGTGTGTGTGTGTGTGTGTGTGTGTGTGTGTGTGTGTGTGTGTGTGTGTGTGTGTGTAAGAGAGAGAGAGAGGATAGAGAGAGAGAAATAGACAGATATACAGGCAGACAGAGACAGTCAGAGAGATAGTTAAGCATGTCTAAAAACCAGGAGGAGAGATGAATCTAATAATCTGAAGACAGGTCAGGCACCATTGGCTCATGCCTAGAATCACAGCTAGTCAGGAGGCTGACATCTGAGGATCGTGATTCAAAGTGGGCAGCACAGTCCATGAGACTCCTATCTTCAATTCACCAGCAAAATGCCAGAAGTGGACTCTTTACCTGACTTCTGAAATGGTAACCCCTCTGTACAACCCCTTAGTAATTATATAGTAAAAGATTATTAGACTTTTGCCAGAGAACCAGGTACAGACATCCAAGTACAGAGAACAAAGAAAGGTTTATTGCCAGGAAAGGGGGCTGGCAAAACCACTTCTCACATGGGAGAAATGAGAAGAAGCCCCCACTATTGTCTGAGGTGACCTATATAACCTAGGAGGCTTAAGAGGAGCTAGAAGGGGCTAGGAGGTAGAGACCCTGGTGTGGACCAGGGCTTCATCATGGAGGACTAGGATTTATGGCTGTTGTCCAAATAGTAGATAAGGGGTCCTGCAACTGCCCAGAGCTGAAGGTCACTCTAAGGGGCTCTTGTTTATATGGTGGTAGCTGCCCCAGAGAAGTGTCATCCCAAGGTAAAAGGAGTTGGAGGTTGATTTTTTACTGCCTTTATTACATGGGCCTAGTGTTGCCTAGGAGAAGGGAAGGAATGTACGAAGCTATGTGAAGGGAGCTGTGGCTTACTTAAGCGGTAGAGCATTAGTCTTGAGCAGAAAGAAAGAAAGAAAGAAAAATAAAACAAAACAAAAAACTCAAGAACAGCACCTAGGCCCTGAGTTCAAGCCCCAGATCCAGCAAAAAAAATTTTTTTAACTTAATAATAAATCTGATGACAGTGGAAGATCATTTTGCAGTTGTATTAGGAAAGATAGTCCAGGTAATTTCTGTTACAAACCAGATGAGCAGTTTTACTGAAAGCAAAATGAGGCCGGGTGCTGGTGGCTAATGCCGGTAATCCTAGCTACTCAAGAGTCTGGGGTCTGAGGATCACAGTTCAAAGCCAGGCCGAACAGGAAAGTCCATGAGACTCTTATCAAAAAGCCTTAAGTGGAGCTGTGGCTCAAGTGGTAGAGCACTAGCCTTGAACAAAAAACTCAGGGACAGCACTTAGGCCCTGAGTTCCAGCCCCAAGACTGGCATGAAAGAAAGAAAGAAAGAAAGGAGGTAGGGAGTGAGGGAGGGAGGAAGGAAGGAAGGAAGGAAGGAAGGAAGGAAGGAAGGAAGGAAAGAAGGAAAGAAGGAAAGAAGGAAAGAAGGAAGAGTCTGGAGATCCCTAATGTTCTCTTTCTTCAACACCAATAAGAAACCACCTAGCTAGGAGCTCCAAGAGCCCTTAGAGCTAATTCCACTCCTGGTCCCAAGCCTTGATCTCACTACAGTGGGTAGACTCTAGGTGGTATAGAGCCTGCTCTTCTCTCCTTGATGTTTCCTCTTCATTCTTCACCGGGACTTCTTGATTGCACATCCTCCACACATTTCCCGAGTAGCGTGGGGTGTGAGGAGGGTCTGCCTGTTCTCTTTTTGGTCCGTTTCTCCTGGCAGGCTGCCCCACCCCCATCTCAGATGGTGCTAGGGAGGAGACTTGAGATCACTGCTCTGAACACAGAGTGCTCCAGTACATGGGCGGATGCCACAGCTTGTCTATTAACTCAGAACAGATTCTGAGCGGCCTGCCACAAGAGAACAAATGCCAGCCTATGCGGGGCCTCCTGGTGGAAATGGTGTCTATTTCCCACAGTTTATACCCTATCCTATCTCTACTTTTAGCAATCTCTTCTGGATGCATCAATGTGTTTTATTGGGTTATCTGATGTTGTTGTTTCTTTGTTGTTGTTGTTTTATGTCAGTCCTGGGGCTTGAACTCAGGGCTTGGGCACGGTCCCTGAGCATTTTTACTCAAGGCTAATGATCTACTGCTTGATCTACAGCTCCACTTCTGTTTTTTGTTCTTGTTTTTTGTTGTTGCTTAATGAGAGGTAAGAATCTCACAGACTTTCCTACCCAGGCTGACTTTGAATAGTGATCCTCAGATCTCAGTCTCCTGAGTAACTAGGATTACAGGCATGAACCAAGGGCCCCACCTACATGGACTTGTTTGATTTATGATCCTTACAGAATCTTGAAGGGTCAGAGAGGTTCTCCTACAAGGAGAAGAGAGGGGAAGAGAAGGAGGGAAGGGGGTTGGAGAGATCTATGCCTTGCAGATTTCTTCACCTCTGAGGCTTCCTTTTGTTTGTCTTGTTCTCTAGATTGTAATTGTCCTTATTACTACCTCACCACTGGGTTGATGGATGGCTTTAAACGATAATTTACCCAGAAGGCACTCACAGAGTGATTTATTGTCTATGAGTATAGATATGAAAACATGGTGACTTACTGTACATCTGAGGATCTATACATAAGCATGTTTTGAGCAGGAATATAATTGTAGATTTCTGTGGACACCAGAACCTGACCCCAGAACACAGGAGATGCCACACACCATCTACTCTGTTGGCAAATGCAAACTGCTTCTATTGGTTACAAATTTCATTGTTGTTGTTTCAGTCTCTTTTGCCCAAAACTGGGACTTGAACAAGGTACCTGATGCTTTATTGCTCATTGGCAGGTGCCCTACCATCTGAGCCATGCCTCCAACCCCATTTTTTTAGACCTGAAACTAGGACTCTACCTTAGTACCTGATGCCTTCACTCATTGGCTAGCTCTTTACATCCGAGCTTTGTTCCAAATTTCTAAGAATGGGCCAGGACTTACTCAGCTCCATGTGCAAAAATCAGCGCAACTTACAGTATGGTCAATAGAAGTTGTTTGTGAAGGACAGTTTGGCCCATGAGCACATTTTTTATAGAGCAAAGAGTTTCTTTAGGGAAAAATGACAGATGGGGTGATATTGTTCAATGTGCATTGTATTTGTAAATTAACATATTGAATTGAAATCCCTTTGTATAACTGCTTAAAGAGGGTAATAAAAAGTATCAGACCTGGTGCTGGTAGCTCACACCTGTAATCCTAGCTACTCAGGAGGCTGAGATCTGAGGATCTCAGTTCAAATCCAGCCAGGTCAGCAAAGTCCCTGTGAGATGCTTATCTCCAATGAACCACTCAAAAACTGGAAGTGGTGCTGTGGCTCAAAGTAGTAGAGCACTAGCCTTGGGCAAAAGAGCTCAGGAACAGTGCCCAAGCTCTGAGTGCAAGCCTCAGAACAGAAAGAAAAGAAAAACCCTGATATGAGAGCTTTAAAACAAAACAAAACAAAAAAACAATGAACAATAAATAAGTCAAGCCCAGGTTACATGGTTTTCCTTGTATGTGGAAGTTAGATTTTGCTCCTAAAGTGTTTATAAATGTATTAATTGAAGTATGTTAGATTCAAGAGAGAACTGAAGGGCTGGAAATGTGGCTTAGTGGTAGAGTGTTTGCCTAGCATGCATGAAGCCCTGCGTTCAATTCCTCAGTACCAAATAAATAGAAAAGGCCAAAATGGTGCTGTTGCTTAAGTGGTAGAGCACAAGCCTTGTGCAAAAGACAGTGCCCAGGCCTTGAGTTCAAGCCCCCAGACTAGCAGAGAGAGAGAGAGAGAGAGGAGACAGACAGACAGACAGATAGACAGACAAAAACAGAGAGATGGAGAGAGATAGAGAGACAGATACAGAGAGACAGAATTCAAATGGTATAATTCCTTAAAAAAGCAAAGTCAAAACCCAACAAAATAAGCATCAACGAATGAGTACTTGCAAGGAGTGGGAGTGGAATAGACAAATGAAGAGGAGAAGGGGAAAGAATGTCATCAAGAATGCAAGAGTGGGGTGCTGGGGGCTCGCACCTGTAATCCTAGCTACTCAAGAGGCTGAGATCTGAGGATCGTGGTTCAAAGCCAGCCCAGGCAGGAAAGTCTGTGAGACTCTTATCTCCAATTAACCACCAGAAAGCTGGAAGTGGCATTGTAGCTCAAGATGGTAGAGCACTAGCCTTGAGCTGAAGAGCTCAGGGACAGCACCCAGACCCAGAGTTCAAGCCCCATGACCAACAAAAAAAGAAAAGGAATGTAAGATATATGGTACAAAATTAAGAAAAGTAAAGGAAGGGGATAGATGGGGCAAGATATGTGAGGAAGTTTTAAGGGGTGACATTGGTCAAAATGCATTGTGTTCACAAAACTGCTTTATGAAATGATAGTCCCTTTGTACAACTACTTAAAGATAATAAAGCATTCCAGAAAAATTAGAAGAATATATTTTTCAGTCTGCCACTTTTTGGTTTCCCATAGTGTATAATTCCCAGACCCTTTTCATTCCTGCTGGTTATCAGTATGGTTGGTCCCCAGAGAATTTGATTTTTGTGATCTTATCGCTGTACATATTGAAATTGTCTTTAGACAAATACTGGGGACTATCAGGTATTTGACATGGTAAGATATATAAAGATAACTGACAAGACCTTTTGATTCATGTATTGATACAAGTGGTGTCCATTGGGTGTCTGCCACTTGTGAGACAACTTGGAATGCAGCTTGGATAGATATTAAATCACAGGAAGGAGAGGTGGGTGTGATCATCCGAGAAGTCTATAGGAATGCATAAATGGCATAATGGCCACCCGCCCTCCATGAAGCTGGACTGAGCTGAAATGATGCTTCTGATAACCAAACACTCGCTGGTGCAAGATGTGCATTGCAGAACCAATGAATGGTCCAAAGAGTAAAGAGGTTCATCCATTTGTGTAGGGGAAGGGAATCCAGGTCAAGTTCGAGGGAGGATGGCATGTGAGCTGATCCAGGAAGGTTGGGTAGAGTTCAGCTCATGGCAAGAATGTTGGGAGAGGTTCATTTCAACTAGAAATAGTTCATGTGCAAAGGGCAATGCAATGGGAAGGTAAAAAACAGAACATATTGGGCTCCAAGGTTGTAACAGACATAATAATTGCTATGTGAGCTCTAAACACCTGCTAGGCACATCTTGATTTAGCATTTCCTTTCTTTCTTTTGAAATAGAGTAGAACAATGTCACCCAAGAATGGTTTACAATGCCTGGATTCTAATGATCCCTCTGTCTCAGTTTCCCTAAATACTGGATCTGCAAACTCAGTGTACCACACTTGGCTGATGCTCTTTGAATACCTATTTAGAAATGGAGAACACCAGGTGCTGATGGTTCACACCTATAATCCTAGCAACTCAGGATCTGAGTTGCTGGATGCTGAGATCTGAGGATTGTGGTTCGAAACCAGCCTGGGAAGGAAAGTCTGTGGGACTCTTATCTCCAATAATTACTCAGAAAGAGCCAGAAGTAGCACTTTGATTCAAGTGGTATAGCATTCGCGTTGAGGAAAAGAAGCTCAGGGATACGGCCCAGGTCCCTGAGTTCAAGCCCCAGGAATGCAACAGAAAGGAAGGAAGGAAGGAAGGAAGGAAAGAAGGAAGGAAGGAAGGAAGGAAGGAAGGAAGAAAGGAAGAAAGAAAGAAAGAAGGAAAGAAAGCTAACTCCAGATTTAGAGTAGAACAATTCATCATCTGAGAAAGCACAAAGCTAGGAATGGGACACCTGAGGTGGTCTGTTAGTTCCCAGAATGTGGTTGTTACAAGCATTTGTCCCCTGAAGGTGTGGGTGGCATGTTCTACAAGTCTTGTAAAAGAATGTCCTGGAAAGTTGCCCAATCTGAAAATATTGGGTGGTGTGTGTGTGTGTGTGTGTGTGTGTGTGTGTGTGTGTGTGTGTGTGTGTGTGTGTTTCTATTCCAAAGCAAGTCAGGAGAAAGAGAGTCCCTCCTGTTCCTTTCTCTCTGTGCCTCTGTTTCTACCTTGTCACTGAAGTTGTATATTTCAAGGGGTGCAATGAGTACACTAGGTCTGTCTTGGTGAGCAACCAAGTTGCTCTTCTTCAGTGTTTTGATGCCAAGTGAAAGTTTAGCTGAAAAGCAGACTGATAAATGACCCTCTAGGAGAAAAGGAAGAACTGTAAAAGTAGCCAGGATCTACTGGCAGATACGAGGGCTAAATAAATAAATAAAATGTTCAGAAATTCGTACTGGAAAAAAAATCAAATAAATACCTGGGGAAAGCAAACTGGCCAGGTAAGGTTGTAAATTTGCCTCTCACTAAAACTTGCTAAGAGCCATTTGAAAAGTCTCATAGGTTCAGTTTTGCTTTATTCAAGGGGATGAATAATGATTTCTTGCCCTGAAATGTAAGTACAAAGACTATTGAGATAGTAATGTATTGTCAATTGCTCATAGAAAGAGAATGGCAAATTAGTAGTCTAAGTAAAGATTGTGTGTATTTGTGTGACCCAGGGCAAGTTGTGTGTTTTCTGGGATATCTATAAAGCAATATTATAGTAGCTCAACCCTAATGAACTGTGATTTTATTTTTCAGCTGGTCCTGAGGCTTGAACTCAGACCATAAGATCTTACTTAAATCATAGCTGGCATGCTACTACTTGAGCTTGCCCCTACTTTCAGCTTTTTTTTTTAAACCAGTTCATTGAAGGTAAGAATCTCTCCAGATTTGTTTGGTTCTGAATTGTGAGTTTTCAGATCTCAGCCTCCTGAGTAGCAAAGATTATAGGAGCGAGACACTGGTGCCTGGCTTTGCATTTGCCATTCTTCAAGAGGGAGCTGGACATTCATCTGAGTTCGATGGGAGATACAACAAGGTCTGCATGGAAAAGGGCTTGTTCTTAAAATCATAAGCTATGTTATAACACTCTAGAGACAGATAGAACATTTAAAAACTTATCTTCAACTTAATTTAATTGTGATTGTAAATCTGAACACCATCTATAAACTTAGAGTGTTGGACATATGTGTAATGTCCTGGCCCTTACACAGCTGACAATTGGAATACCTGCTAATCTATTGGACAGGTGATCTGTCACTGTGGGTGGAGCTATTGTCAATCAAATAGCTCCAGCTAGGGGACATATAGGATGGGTCAAAACATCAATCTTCCAATAGATGGTAGACAAGAGTAATCAATGATTCAACTTGTTTTAGAATGTGCTCAGAAAATGAGCAATGTAAATCTGAACTGGCTTTATTTCTTCATCTCAAGTTAGACCAACCTAACAAGTATCTATAAAAATCCCTATAAAATAAGTACCTAGACACATCAGCTGATCAATAGATGTTCATGTCCAAATCAATGGTCATAACTCTCCACTCTACCGCCTCTTGTCCTCCTTCTTGTATCCTTGTCTCTATACAAGAGCCATAAACTAGGCAAGTGACTCAGGAAGAGACTGAGGGATTTTCTAAATATTTTCCCATGATCCATCACATTCTGGAGGTATGATCTCCACTGATCTGTCATCTTTTCAACGGTGGCTTGGAGTTCTGTCAGCAGCTCCAAATTGCCCTCTGCCTCTAGGCTCTGCCAATGCCAAACCTGTTCCTTACTTCCCTAACCCCACTGCTGCCAGAATGTGCCTTGAAAACAGATACAGAGGTACCACTCTTGGCCATTTATCCAAAAGATGACAAGTCAGGACACACTAAAAACACTTGCACAGCCATATACATTGCTGTACTATTCACCATAACCAAGTCATGGAAATAGCCCAGATACCCTACAATGAATGGGTAAGTAGATTAAAAAAAAACATAGATGCGTGTGCGTGTGTGCATGTGTGCATGCATGTGCACACATACACACATATACAGAGATATATTTGTATATATGCACATGTATGTACACATGCATATACATACATATTAATTTTTACCATATCCTAGCCAGATATCTCCCATTCTTCCTCTGGCCTTTGTGATCATATGAAACAAAACTGCACTCCCCCCCCCACCCTCCTTTTCCCCCTCTCTTTCTCCTTAAGACTTTTAATCATTCCTCCAGGTCAGGATTAGATCTAATCCCCACCAGTAATCTTACCTGTATCTCCTACCCTTACCCCACAAGAATTACATTCCTTCCACTTCATGTCTTATATTCCTGTCCTATATTAGCAATGTTTGTATGCATGGTGGGTTTTCTCCATTAGACTGACTGACAGCTCTTTGGGAAAATAAGCCTCTTTATGCTCCTCTGTTCACCTTCTTCTTCCTCTTGCCTTCTGCCTTCTTCCAGCCCCCTGCAATCTAGGCACCAGGTAAGGGCAGCCAATACATACCACATAATGTAGACATGCTAGCAAAGTTTCTTGAATAGAATCCATTCATTTGCACTGCATTTCTCTGGAAGTAACTGTTGTTGGAATCTTCTGTGCTGAGTGTGAAAAGTTCCTGCTAGCACAATGTTGGAAGGGAAAAAAAATTAACTTTTCAGCTCATCTTCCTTTTAGAAACATTTTGCTTCCTGTCTTCACTCCTGACTCTGTGAACCTCTTAACTAACGCAAGGTTAGAGGAAAACAGCTGGCTTATTTTTCTTCCTAGCCCCATTCTCTTTTACCAATGGTGCTGTTGGTGTTTTTGTCTTTCTGGTTAAAGTTCAAAGCCCTGAGATCAGAGTTCATTATGCTGATATGAAGATATTAGGTTATTCTTCCTATAATGTTATTACCTCAGGGTAATATATTGTTTATTTCATTTTATATTTTAATTATTATAATTTGACTACCTTTTGTGTGTGTGCATGCTAATCTTAGGAGTTGAACTCAGATCCTGGGCACTTCCCTGAGCTTTTGTGCTCAAGGCTAGTGCTCTACCATTTGAGCCACAGGTGTACTTTTGACTTTGTAAGCATTTAAAGGACTTTCCTGACCAAGCTGGCTTTGAACCCTGATCCTCAGATCACAGGCTCCTAAGTAGCTAGAAATATAGGCGTGAACCACCAGCACCTGGCAATTTAATTATCTTTTTTTTTTGTCAGTTGTGGGGCCTGAACTCTGGGCCTGGGCTCTGTCGCTCTTCAGTTCAAGGCTAGTACTTTACCACTTGAGCCACAGTGCCACTTCCGGCCTTTTCTGCTTATGTGGTGCTGAGGAATCGAACCCAGGGCCTCATGCATGCAAGGTAAACATTCTGCCACTGAGCCACCTTCCCAGCCCCTGAGCCACCTTCTCAGCCCCCAATTTAATTATCTTTAAATAAGTAATACAAAGGGGCTATAATTCAACATGTCAATTTGTGAGTATAATGCCTCTTGGCCAATGTTGCTATTTCACCATTCTCCCCATCTCTTCCAACCACACCCAAACCCTCCATTTTCTTAGTCTTATTTTTTATTTATACACAAATATAAATATATAATTTATATATGTTTATATATAGGCTTATATGTGTGATATAGGTCATATGTGTATATATGTATATACATATATGTTTATATATGTTATGTTATATATAAATCATTGATATATAGATCTAGATATATTGATCTACAAATTATATAAAATTATATATTTGAATACAAACATTTCTATTTAAATGTAGAGTTAATATGTGTATACATAAAAGTATATATTACATACACATTGACTATATTATATGTTTATATATCTGTATAAATATATATATATATATATATATACATACACATTATTATGCCTACATTCTCTCATCTTTAAAACTAGGTCTACCATAGGATGTGTTGGTGGGCCAAGCCCCCCGAGAAAAGAAGCCATGGGAATCTGGAAATTTCCAAACATTCAGAAGATACCTACTGTTCCTTTTCAACCTCATAGTGTGACCCAGTAGATTATAAACTGCATGGAGCAAGAACAGGTATCTGCTCCCCTGTGTTCCCCTGGCTTCTGACAAACAGGAGAATCATAAACAAGCTTTACAAAACCAACCCTAGCTCTGGCATTCTGCAGCAGTCTGGAAGCAGGGGCCTTGTGCATGCAGGCCCTGCAGAAAACTAATGACTTCTCCCCCGCAGACCTGCCTTAGCCAGAGGCCCCTTGGAGCTTAGCTGGCAAGAGCATTCTTCATTCTCCACATGCCCCTCACCCTCCCGCTCTCTCCCTCCACCTCCACAGTCTCCCAGGCTATTGTGTCTCTCCCAGGCTTTCTGTCTCATTGCCTGGATCCCCATCGGAGCTGATGCCAACCAGGCATTGTCTGAGATGTCTTTCGTGTGAAAGGTGATTCACAGAAATAAATTGCATTGTGTTTTAGGTCTCTGGCAGTCTACCTGTGTAATCACATCGGTAAGGGACTTCATAATGGATTGCAGGCCTCAGGGTCAGAGCCAGAGACTCCACTGGCCTCCAGATAGCAGCCAAAAGGACAGTCAGCCAGTGGCAGAGTTGCCAACTGGAGACGATGATGGAGATGCTGAAGCCCGAGTCTCGCACACTCCCAGCCTTTTATCAGTAGGCTGGGAGAAAACAAAGGAAGGATGAGAAAATGGATTTGTGTGTGTGCGTGCATGCATGTGTGTGTGTGTGTGTGTGTGTGTGTGTGTGTGTGTGTGTGTGTGCACGTGCATGCCCATCCTGGGACTTGAACTCAGGCTTGGGCGCTGTCCCTGAGCTTTTGTGCTCAAGGCTGGCACTCTACCACTCGAACCACCACTCCATTTCTGGCTTTTTTGATGGAGATAAGAGTCTCATAAACTTTCCTGTTCGGGATAACTTAGAACAGTAGCTAGGATTACAGGTGAGTCACCAAGCTTAGGTTTGTTTGTTCATTTGTTTGCTTTATTAAGCACCAGGAAACTAAGGCTTGTTTTAATCTTAACTTCAGTCATGATCTGGTGCTCTGGCCATCCTTATGATTAGATGAAACGATAAGTTCAAACTTCAAAGGGAAAGTTTGGAGAAAGCAGTGTAAACTGAAGAAGAGATGGAGAGGCTAGGGAGGGATATGGGAGGCTAGGGGCACTGACCTGAATACATCACTCCCAGAGTCATGGTGAAAGGCAAGGATCATGAATAGAGGAGGGAAACTGATGTTAGGGAACCAAAGGCAGATTGCTCTCTCTCTCTCTCTCTCTGTCTCTGTCTCTCTCTCTCTCTCTCTCTCTCTCTCTCTCACACACACACACACACACACAAAATTAAGAATTGAAGAGTCATGGAAATTGTGTGGTCTTGAGCACATTATCTAGAAGTGACCCAGTACCTTAGCATTTTCATTTTATTATTGTTATTAACTCAATATATCATTTTTATTGAGATAATATTTACGTATCATAGAGTTTAGTTATTTCATTCTTATCTCCCATGCTATTTTAGGGGGATATATTGTTACACCTTCAACCACAGACAGGGATCCATCCATGTGTGTGGCTCAGCCAAGAGGCTGAGACCCAAAGGATCTCAGGGTTCGAACTCAGGCCGCATCAGAAATGTCCATGAGATTCCATTGCCAGTTAAGCAGCCAAAAGCTGGACTGGAGTTGTGGCTCCCAATGTTAAGGTACCATCTGTGAGTAAGAAAGCTGAGTGAGAGTTGAAAGCCCTGAGTTCAAGCTCTGGTACTTAGCAACACTGAGGGGTAGCAGTATGATGGAGAGGCCATATGATGAGTGACATGACCCAAGGAAGGATCCTTTTGTTTGTTTGTTTTTTAAATGTTTTAAGTTCCTCAGCACCTGACAATTCAGACTTACCTCATGTTCTGCCTCCCTGAGGCCTGTGGCCTTGCCTACACTTTTACCCATTGGGTAAAGAATGTGGCTCTTTTGAGGCCCACAGCTCCCCACCAATGCTCTTTGAGTGATGATCTCCTTTGTCCAGAAATCATTACTTCTCCCTCCAATCGGGTCTCCAACAATAGATTCACAGGCCATGTTCAGTTCCCTGAATCATTGAAGAACTGTATCATCATCACGAGTCTATGATGATGGCACCTATACAATCATTCTCCCTGACCTCTGTCCTCACTCCCTAGATGGCATAATGATGTTGATATTGGCTCAAGCCCAATTCTTTCCATCTCATTCAATCTCAGACTAAAATACCCATCTCTCCTGGGACTGGCAATCACCATAAGATCCAGAAACCTATACCTGGCAGTTTAGTTCTGAAATTATTCTGTCTCTCAGATATCTCCCTTGGAATAAAAGCTCCCCCACGCTAGATTTAAATACTGATCTTGAGTAGTAATTCCCTTCCTCTGGCTAGTTGGAAATTTCTAATAAGAGTATATAGACCTAGATTCCTGGGACCTGAACTTCAGTTCTTGGATCCTTATGCATTTCTTGTATTTGGACAATTGACTCCCATTTTCCTTTCAACCAAAGGATGTTTCAATTAAATAAATAACCAGAAAGGAAGCCTGCCAACCAACTAATGTAAATAGTCTTCGTTCTAGGAATGGAAGAGAATCTCAAAAAGCAATGCATTAGAATCTACCTATCTACTATTGTACATGGAGGATTCGGAGTCTGGTTTATTGCTTTTTTTTTTTTTTTTAAGCAAGAACAATAAAAGAAGTAGTGAGATTGAGTTGCTCCAGAAGACTTCTGGGCTGAACAAGACTGAAGTTTTCTTTTCTTTTTTCATTTTTTTGCCAGTTCTAGGCTTTGAACTCTGGACCTAGGCACTGCCCCTGAGCAGCTTTTACTCAAGGCTAGCACTCTACCACTTGAGCTGCAGCACTACTTCTGGCTTTTTTTGTTCATTGGAGATAAAAGTCCCATGGATGTTCCTGCCTGGGCTGGCTTCAAACTATGATCCTCAGATCTCAGTCTCCTGAGTAGGTAGGATTACAAGGCATGAGCCACTGGCACCCAGCAAAGAGGTTTTCTTTTCCTACTCACTAAAAGGAATAAAAGGGAAATAAAGATAGATGTCATTTTTCAATAAATTTAGTTCATGAATGGCAATCTGACTGCTACTCTTCAAACCCAAGTTCTAGTTCTTGTATCTAATTAAAGTGCCAAGCAGTCATCTTAGAGGAGCCCTTATTTGCCCATCTGCAAGGTAAGGTCACTAGGTTAAAGAACAGAATTCCTTTAAACTTGAGCTTCTAAAATCCCTGTGGACCTGTTACATCCAAATTATCTCAATAAGTACTGGAAAATGCTGATGTCCAGGCTTTGTGTCACATATCCTGAATAAGAATTCCTGGAAGTTCGTCAGGAGCCAATGACCCACGTCTGCCATCCTAGCTACTCAAGAGGCTTGAGATCTGGAGATCACAGTTTGAAGCCCACCCTGGCAGGAAAGCCTAGAAGACTTTTATCTTCCATGAACCACCATTAAGCCAGAGTGGAGCTGTGGCTCAAGTGGTAGTGTGATGCCTTGAGCACAAAAACTCAAGGACAGCACCCAGGCCCTGAGTTCAAGTCCTAGGACCAGCATCAAAAATAAAAATAAAAATGTCTGACATTATTCAGGAGGCTGATAGCTGAGGGTCATGGTTCAAAGCCAGCCCAAGCTGAAAGTCCATGAGACCCTGTAATATAATAAGGTTCAAGACCTTTTCAGCTATATCTTCTGACAGCCCTTTGTCTTCATTTAAGACCAAGAGAGAGTTACCAAAATGTTAAACAGGTACCCAGTGCTGGTCTCATTTATCTTGTGACTTTGGCTTCAGACTTCAGATTGCTCTTCACCCTTTTTCTTCAGCCTAGCCCACTCTGTCCCTGTATTCCAGCCTGTCCATCTTGCTGTGTAGATCACACCCAATTCTACAACAGGCTTCAGCATAAGGGACTATTCCAAGGTCATTGTTGACATTCAAGAATGGCTCCCAGGAAGGAGAAGCATATCTGAAGAACAGCCCCAGATCCTCCAAGAGCAAGGTAGAAGCTCTGGAAGTGAAATGTTCATGCCTCCTCTACCTTCCCTTCTTTGCATGCATTCTGACAGCTTAATGTTCTCTTGTGCTCAGGAATTTAACTTTGGATATTGTACATGGCCTCCTCTGAGAATAGCTTGAGCATCACTGATTGCACGTGCAAAGCCTTCATTGGTTCGTGAATGAAATCACCATTTACCAAGAGAAGCTGGAGTCTTTGGGAAGAAAGTGGAGATCAGGGACAAGAGAGAAGAATTCCACCCATGTCCCAGATCAAGAATTTAACAAAGGCTGGATGCTGGTGGCTCATGCCTATAATCCCAGCCACTCAGGAGGCTGAGGTCTGAGGATCACAGTGTGAAGCCAGCCTGGGCAAAGAAAGTCCATGAGACTCTTTTCTTCAAGTAATCAAACAAAAAGTTGGAAGTGGTGCTGTAGTAGAGTGCTAACCTTGAGCAAAGGGAGCTTAGGAATAGTGTATAGGTCTAGATTTCAAGGCCCACAACTGACATACACACACACACACCCACACACACCCACACACACACACACACACACACACACACACACACAGAATACCAAAAAAATTAACGAAGGATAAATGGAAGCATGAACTAGCAGTCAGAGTCGTCTTCACTCTGCTGTTTGCTCCTTACAAAGCCTAATGACTTTAGACTCCAAGAAATCTTCCCGATCATCATTCTTCTTTCCTTTCTCTAGTTAGGGTACCTACTGTGTATATCCTGCCTTCTGAGTCATGTTGTCTTAGACCTTGTCTGCACTACTGCCTGGCATTGTCTGTGATGTCTTTAATACACAAAGTGATTCACAGAAATAAATTGCATTGTGTTTTAGGTCTCTGGCTGTCTAGCTCTCCTTGTGCAATTTTCTCCTCTCCCTATATTAGTATAGTATCGTAGTTAAGACCAAGGATAGACATAGTTATAATAGAATTTTGCTCTCTCTCAGTTCTGTGATAGTAATAACTCCAATTGGGTTGTCATGAGGATTAAGTATATAGAAAACAATTAGTACAGTATGGGTGGGGGAGTGGGCAGTCCTAGAAAATAGGTGCATTGCCTTTTAAAGCTACAGGGCCTAGCACAATGCCTGGCACAGTTTGATAGGGGAGAAGGTGGTGGTGGTGAAGGTGGTGGTGGTGGTGATGGAATAATAGAGGTAGTGATGTTATGATGCTGGCCATGGCTTGTAGTAATGGGGCCAGTGGGAAGATGGCAATACAATGGTTTAGTAAAGATGCTGGGACTAATGGAGTAATGCTGGCAGTGGTTATGTGAGTGGCAATGGGTGGGCCCCTGAGAATGTTGTAAAAGTGCTGCAAAAGTCTGGGCACTGGTGGCTCACTCCTGTAATGCTAGCTGCTCAAGAAGATGAGGCCTAAGGATTGAGGTTCAAAACCAGCCTAGGCAGAGAAGTCTGTGAGACTCTTCTCCAATTAACCAGCAAAAATTCAGAAGGGGAGGTATGGCTCAAGCGGTAGAGTGTTATCTTTGAGTGAAAAAGCCAAGTAAGAATGTGAGGCTCTGAGTTCAAGCCCCAATAGAGGCACAAACAGACAGGCACACACACACATACACACATGAACATATGAAAGATCAACAGCCAGCACTCGCAGGGTGCTTACTCCACTCCAGACTTGTAAGGACTTGAAAATATCTAATTCCATGCTCTGGACATGTTGAGCTACTGCCAGTAACTAAATTTTCATGTTTTAGGCAAATAAACTAAAGTTTTAGGATTTGAATAATTTGTTTGAGATCCTGCATTTAGGAAATTAATTCAAATGCAGGTTCTTGTGGTGGCTTACACCTCTAACTAGCTACTTAGGAGGCTGAGGGCTGAGGATCACTGTTTAAAGCCAGGCTGGGCAGGAATGGCCATGACAGACACTCTTACCTCCAATTAATCACTAAAAATCCTGTAAGCAGAGCTGTGGATTAAGTAGTAGAAAGCTAACCTTAGGCCAAAAAGACAGCACACAGGCCTTTAATTCAAGAGCCAAGACCATCACAAACAAGAAAGAAAGAAAGGAAGAAAGAGAGAGAAAAGATAGAAAGAAAGAAAGAAAGAAAGAAAGAAAGAAAG
>NW_012267416.1:926297-953646 GCF_000151885.1 Dipodomys ordii
GAAGGAAGGAAGGAAAGAAGGAAGGAAGGAAAGAAGGAAGGAAGAAAGAAAAAGAAAGAAAGAAGGAAAGGAAGGAAGGAAGGAAGGAGAGAGGAAGGGAAGGAAGGAAGGAAGGGAGGGAGGGAGGGAGGAAGTAAGGAAGGAAGGAAGAAAGAAAGGAAGGAAAGAAAGAGCCAAGAAGAAACTAAGACAAAGTCAGCATCTGACATAGACTGTGTGTTATCAGCAAGTACATGTAAATTGTTAGTTTATTGGGAAAGAAGGAAAGGAGAAAGAGAGGGAGGGAGGGAGGGAAGAAAGAAGAGAGAGTGATGAAGGGAGGGAGGGAGGAAAGGAGGAAGGACATGTTGAGATTTCTTCTCTGAAAATAGAGATAATAAAGCTAGTATATGCAATGGGTGTTATTTCTTTGAATAGCTTATTACAGTTGAAGAATATGAATACCATGAAAATGAAATGTGTTAACAAGAGAGTGAGCTTAAGAATGTAGGGGCAAAGCACAGGGCTGATGGCTCATGCCTATACAGTAAACCTAGCTACTCAGGAGGCTGAAATCTGAGGATCGCAGGATCCTGCACAGGAAAGTCTGTGAGACTCTTATCTCCAGTTAATCACTTAGAGCTGTGGCTCAAAGTGGTAGAGCACTAGCCTTGATATCAGGGACTGAACCCAGGCCCTTGAGTTCCCTGAGCTCAAGCCACACAACCAACAATAACAACAAAGAATGAAGGGGAAGACGGATGGAGAGAGGAAAGGGTGGGCAAATACAATAATATAATCTACATACTTATGTGAATGTACGTTCCAAGGGAGAGAGTATTGGTAGGGGTGACATTGATCACAATGCATTCTACTCATAAATTAACATGTTGAATTGGAATCCTTTTGTATAACCATCTAAAGATGATGATGATGATGATGATAAGAAATAGTATAGTAGCTTTTATAAAACATCAAATGAGATAAAAGAAGCTGCAGCTCCTGAAAACCATCACATTTTGGTTTATGTATGATAACAAAATGATGGGCCGAAGGTCCTTCATTGCTCATTCATTCATTCATTGACTTGTTCTTTTGACTTTTAATTCCCAGATTCTGGGAATATAGTGAATAAAAACCAAGTGAATGGCTAGGAATATGGCTTAGTGGTAGAGTGCTTGTCTAGCATGCATGAAGCCCTGGGTTCAATTCCTCAGTACCACATACACAGAAAAAGCCGGAAGTGGTGCTGTGACTCAAGTGGTAGAGTGCTAGCCTTGAGCAAAAGAAGCTCAGGAACAGTGTCCAGGCCCTGAGTTCAAGCCCCATGACTGGCAAACAAACAAAACAACAACAACAACAAAAAACAAGAAGTGAAGTGCCTACCTTCATCTCATGGAGCCCTCAGATTGGTCACAGACAAAGCAGAAAAAAAAGAAGTAGAAGACAATGCTGATGGGAAATAAAGTTTAAAGGCTCAAGAGTCCACATGTTAAGTTGAGGATAGGGCAAAGGAGACCTTGAGCAAGGTAATCATTGAGCAGAGCAGAAAGCGAGACAGCAAGCTGGGCAAAGGTGGAGAGACACCTATCCTGTATTCCACAGGACAGTATAAAGGCAGGAACATCCACATGTAGCAAGGCCACAGGGAGGTGCATACTAGGAGCTGGCCCAGGGAGGAACGGAGGGCCCACTGTCTATGGGAGAGGGCAGAGATAATTCTTGCTCCCCTGGGAGCTTCCCCAGCAAGGCTGCCAAAAAGTTCTCATCAGACATGGGTTCCTGAAGGAGAGATGCCAGAGAGTGGTTGCTCCGGCAACAGGCTGAAGCTCACTCTTTTACCACCCAGGGACATGATGACACCACACAAGCCATCCCAGCCACTGGATCTTCCTCTTTTCAAATAGAAAAGACAGAGAGACCATGCCACAGGCTCTAAATAAACACAACAGACTGCTAGAATGAGAGTGTTTCTTTAAATCCAGGATGATATAAAATGAAGCGATAGTGTACATTATTGAGATTTATGGGCAACACAAAAATATACATCAGATGGCCAAACACCAGAGAAGAGGATGAGAGAATTATCCACCAAATTAAAGAGCTTGGAGGAATGGATAAACCATTACAGGAAGAGACAGAATGTTGACACACCTCATCTTCTCTGGAGGATGCTGAGATCAGGGAACAGCAGAAAGGCAAAAACAGCTAGTTAGAGACTTGGAACCTTGAAAGGGTTCTGAGAATGATGCTGGTGGTTATGTAGCTAAAACCTATTATGATCAAAGGAGAGAGGATGGAAAGATGTGACTGAAGCATGGAAGAGAGAAGAACAAAAAGTAAGTATCATCTGGGGACCAGTGGCTCACACCTGTAATCCTACCTACCAGGAGGCTGAGATCTGAGGATCACAATTCAAAGCCAGCCTGAGTAGGAAAGTCCATGAGACTTTTATATCCAATGAACCGCCAGAAAACCAGAAGTGGCGCTGTGGATCATTTCCAACATATTGTCTTGTGAATATGGATGTTGCATTGGTTCCTCCCACTTGTCCTTTGTCTCGCCATGCTGTTGTGCCCCTTCCCTAACTCAGATACACATACATACAACCAGCAGCTTTCTTGTTGACAAGGAACTATAATATAGCTCTCCATGCACATAGCCTCAGCCATTTTATATTTAAGAAAGGCACTGTGTTCCAAAGAGAACCATCTTTCTCTCCTCCATCCCTGCAAGCCTTCACAAGAGCAGCAAAAGACACAGATCTTTGTCCAGCACCAGTGGCCCACACCTAGAATCCTAGCTACTGAGAAGGATGAGATCTGAGGATCATGGTTCAAAGTCAACCCAGGCAGGAAAGTCTGTGTGACTCTTATCTTCAATCAAATATCCGAGTGAGTTGGAGTGGAGCTGTGGCTCAAGTGGTAGAGCATTAGCCTTAAGCTCAAGCACCAGGATTGGTGAGAGAGAGAGAGAGCGAAAGAGAGAGAGAGAGAGAGAGAGAGAGAGAGAGAGAGAGAGAGAGATACAGATTCTTGACGAGTCTTTGAAAGAGCATTTGGATTAAAGGGGTTAACACTGAGGAAAGATGACAGGATCTCTCAGGTTAATGGTGCTCCACTAGTGCTTGTAGGGAAAATTAGAAGAGAGGGCAGTGACACAAATCAGATCCATAGTTGTTTCTGAAGGGCAGAAATATGAATGGCAAGGCTCAGGAGGGAATTTGTTATGGTGATAGGAATGTTCTGAATCTAGACAAATGTTTGTCAAAAGGGATTGAACTAACAATCTCTGTATTTGGGATGTGGTGGCTCATGCCTATACACCCAGCTATTTGTAGAAATTGAAAGATCTCAGTTCTACACCGACTCAGGCATAGAAGGTATTGAGACCCCATGTCAATAGATAAGTGTGACATGGTGGCTTGCACCTTCCATGCCAGCTATGCAAGAGGTATAAGTGGAAAGAATATCAAAATTTTTAGTACTCTATCTGAAAAGTAGCCTGAATCCAAATAGCTGGAGGCATGTTTCAAGTGGTAGAGAACCCACTTAGTAAGCGTGAAACCCTGAGTTCAAACACCAGCACACTATAAAATAAAATAAAGCTCTCCATGTGTCAAACAAAAGAGTTGATTTTGGGATATGTGTCATGGAAAAATGATGGTAATACAAATTATAAACTGGGTGCTTTTAGGGCAGAGTTGGGGTGACTCAAGATTTTCTAGCAGTCTGGAATGTTGGAAGAACAGTTATGAGTTAAGAATAGTTCATAATAAATGGCTCCTCCTTTCTACAACTATTTAAAGATAATAAAGGAAAATTTAAAGAGTAGTTGATAGTTACAAGTAGTTGTATTCTGCTACAGATCAAGAATAGACCATACTTGTAACCTTCCATAGCCATAACCTTCCAGTCATTGCTTGGTTGACTCAAGAAGACTTGCAAAGAATATGGCAGAGAGAGGGAGGGAAGAGAAAACTTGTCCCAATTGCTTGGGTCCTGGGTTTACCATAGGATATACAGAATTTGGACAATTTTTTTTCCCATGAAGGGCCAACATAGTAAGCATTTTAGTCTTTGTGGCACGTTCAGTCTTTGTCTCAACTAATCAACTCTGATAGCGGCTGTAGACAACACCTAAATGAATGAGTACGGCTGAGTGCCAACAAGTGTGATTTACAAACCCAGACAGCTGGATGGGAGCCCCACCTGGTACATGATATCTGCTTGAAGACACGATGGCAGCCTGTCAGCAAAGCAACCTCATCAGGCTACTCCCAGCTGTCTGGTGTTGTGGATGGCTCTTCCAGCACTGTGGGGGAGGGGATCGGAGATGGAAGGACTCTATTGAAAAGCCATCTGAAGAATATCTTCTCTGCTTGGGAGACAAATCTCTGGAAATGCATGTCAAGATGACAAGCATCTTGAGTGTCTAATTCAGTTGACAGTTATGTGAGGAAGAATTTGATGAGTATTCGATATTCCCGTGATTGACATCTGTTTAAAAAGAGACCTGCCTAAGCGGAGACAGGTTTTGATTTCCTCCAATTAGGAAAAGTGGAAGAAAAGAGACTCTTTCATGTAGAGGAAAGGTAATTGGAAGGATAATCAGTACAGAGATCTTTAAAAAAAAAAAACAACTGGGCCAAAGGCACAAGTTTCTCTATTATGGCTAATTGGACGTTTTGTGTTCTTTGCATTTTTATAAAATACGGGTGTGGTTTCTCAAATCCTGTTATCCCAGTGGTGCTAAAGATTTGTAGATAGGAACATTGAGATCTGAGGCTGGCCACAGACAAAAGCATGAGAGAATCTATCTGAAAAACAATTAAAACAAAACCAGTCTGGAGACAGTGGACCAGCTATTATAGTGCCTGCCTTGCAGGTACAAGGACCTGAGCTCAATCCCCAATACTTCTGACACAACACAACACCATTCTCTTTATTTTCCAGCAAATGAATGCTGGTTCCTTCACCCAGATGGATAATTGGGATGGTGTGTATTAATGGCTCCTGTTCTCCTCAGGGTTTGTTGAACATTTTGATAGATGAGCAGCTTGGTTTATGGTTTAAAAATCAACCTCCACAAAAACACTGGGGACATTATTACTTGTGGGTCCCTGCCACCCCAAGAGCAGATGAGAGATTTTCTGAGGTCAGCAGCTGGCCACTGGATTCTCATTGGGAAAACAAAAGGAAAAACCATTCATTTTTAACCCTGAGAAACCAGGGGCTATCCAGAAACAGCAACAGGATCAGATCAGAGCCTAGAAGAAAGATCAGGGAGAGCTGAGTTTATTGTTGGTCTGAGATCTCAAAAGACTTCTGAAGATCATAAGGTAAAAAGACTCAGAAAAGAAACCCAAATCACCTAATAATGAACTCTGATATTTGGAGGAGAGAAAATAAATCTCTTCCCTTCTTACGGGGAAAAAAGATTAAAACAAAACAAAACAAAAAAGCCATGTCTCAGGAGGCTGAGATCTGAAGATCACGACTCAAATCCAGCCTGGGCACGGAAGTCCATGAGACGTTTATCTCCAATGAACCACCAGAAAACTGGAAGTGGAGCTGTGGCTCAAAGTGGTAGAGCTTTAGCCTTGAACAAAAGAGCTCAGGGACAGCACCCAGGCTGTGAGTTCAAGCCCCATGACTGACAAAAAAACAATTTCCAGGAAATAAATTTGCCAGGCAAATCTTTTTAGAATAGAGGCAAAACTCAGTATCACTTCCGTGATATTAAGGAGAGACATGGGATATTTTGCAGAGTGTCTCTTCTCTAGACCTGGCTTTAGGCCATTTCTGTGGGGACTGAGAAGATTCTGTTTTCCATACAGGTTTTGATTTTTTTTTCCCCCACCAATTAAGTAAGAAGTAGAGAGGATCATCAAGAATTCTAGTTCTATCACTGACTAGCTGTATGGATCGTTTCTTTAATCTCTTTGTGGTTCAGCTCTCCAGTCCGTAAAAACAGAGATAAAAATGTGGACCTTATTGGGTATTAGAGTAGAATGAAATATTTAGAAACCTTCGCTTAAGACCCGCAATACAGTGAGTGCCTAATAATTTGAGAATTTGGCTGCTGTTTTATTTTCTTTGCTCCCATCTGTATATAGACATCTCTTAAGATGTTCATTTTCCCTAAAGAGTTAGAGTCCAGAGCGAGCAGATGCATAAACACAGCTCTACAAGAAGATGAAGTCCAGAGCTCTGTGTATGTATGAACTCTCCAGGGGAGAGCAGGAAAAGCTTCACCCTGGAGACAGCTCCTAGAGGATGTAAAAGATGAAGAAGAATTTTTTCTAAGGTAGAATGAGAGTAGAAGCTCACAGGTAAGGAAGGGCCACAACTGGGCTGATGAAATTGTTACTATGACTGCTTGATAGCACAGTTGGTATTGTAACCTTATATGTGAGAGAAAGAGAGACACAAAGCAACAGAGAGACAGAGACAGAGAGATAGAAATAGAGATAAATACAGAGAAGTAAAAATAGAGAGACAGAGGTAGAAATAGATAGATAGGTAAGTTGAGATACATAGATAAGCAGGCAGACAGACTGATAAGTAGAGATGGACAGATGGACAGTCAGATGGTAGATAGATGATAGAAAATAGGTTGAGATATATACATAGATGATTGATAGCTATAGAGGTAATAGTTAAGTAGATAGATAATAGGTTGAAGCAGATATAGATGAGAAAGAGGTGATAGATATAGATGATAGATAATTGGTTGAAATACATAAATAGATGATTGATAGGTAGCTATATAGGTGATAGATAAGCAGACAGACAGACAGATAGATATTTAATAGGTTGAAATAGATTGGTAGATAAATAGATAGTATTTATAACTGAATCAGACTCAACTATTACTAGCAAATTTAACGTCCCTCCCCCCTCAAGTTTAAAGAAAAGATAGCGCCTTCATTTTATTACTCACAATCTGACCTTGGGCTAAGCACTCTTCTAGTTCCCTGGCTAAAAAGAGGATCGCCTCTCAGAACCTATGCATCTTAATGAGGATGTGTGTGAATCCACTGAGATAATAATGGCCTGCCATTCGTGGAGAAAGCCTGGAAGAATGCACCCTCCATCCCTCCCCCCCAAGTTCTGAGACAGCAGGTCTGGGGTGGAGCCTATTTCTAGCAATAGGAATAGAACTCCCAAGTTGATGTGACATGACTGGAAAAGTCACTTAGTTAGCAAACTACTGCAGGGGTCAACGTAGCTATTTCATTTTTAGGTTATTAGTTATAATTGGCTCAAGGGAATTGTCTGTGATGTACTTTATGCTGTTTCTAGCTTTCACTGTGGGCAATAAGAGACATATGTAAGTTGGTGACATCACATGGACTCCTGAAATTCTTATACTGTATTGGTACTGGAAGTCTTATGTTGTTGATGCATATGTGGATTTGATGGGCCCAGACATAGTCTCACTATGGAGAATAGATGCCAGAATGTACCCAGAATGTGTTTTTCTGTCATGGAGAAACATTTAGCCATCATGTAGAAACATGATAGTTATGTCATCAGAGTAGAACTATTCACTGGAATAAGATTCAATGTTTATTTCTCCTTTTCTTTCTTTCTTTCTTTTTTTATTCTTGTCAGTTGTAGGCTTGGGCTTGGGCACTGTACCTGAGCTTTTTTACTCAAGGCTCTCTACCATTTTAAGCCACAGGCTTCACTTCTAGTTTTTTTTTGGTGCTTTATTGGAGATAAGAGTCTCGCCGACTTTCCTGCCTTGGCTGGCTTTTTGAACCATGAGCCTCAGATTTCAGCCTCCTGAGTAGTTAGGATTACAGGCGTGAGCCACCAGTGCCTGGCCTGTAATCAGGCCTATGGTTCCTATAGAACATTTTCCACGTAGCTGGGACTACAGACATACTTCACCACACTCAGCTTATTGGTTGAGACTGGATCTCCCTAACTTTTTGTCCCAGCTTGCCTGGAGTTTCAGTCCTCCTGATCTCTACCACCTGAGTAACTGAAATTCTAGGCCTAGGTCACCATGCTCATTCTAGTATTTTTTTGGAGGGAGGTGCCAGTACTAGAGCTTGTGCTCAGGGTCTCAGGGCCTCTTCTCGTTTTTCATTCAAGGGGTTTTTCATTCAAGGATGGTGCTCTACCAATTGAACCACACCTCAAACCATGACCCTTGGATCTCAGATAATTCCTGAGTAGCTACATACAAAGCATGAGCCATTAGCCCCTTCCCCCTCCCTGCTGCCTCCCCCCCCCCATGTGGTCTTTAAAGGCTGTGGGTTTTCTTGGAGTTTTGTTAGTGCAATAGATTTCTACCTAAAAGGGACTGTCTCAACCATCTGAATTGTAGAACCTCAGACAGATCCTCCCTTCATGAACAGTCTGCATTATTTAGGTTCCCATTATGAGGGGGCACTTTCATCTCATTGAGAATGACAGGCAAGCGTCAAGCTTTCTTAGCCATTCTCCAGTCATTCTCCAGGAATCCATCCCTCTCATTATCTTCATGGTCTTTACCTCTTTTTCAGTTTGCTGGTTGATCTTGTTTTAGTTTGTTCTATGGTGCAGATTCTGGGGCTTGAACTCAGGACCTTCCCCTCTTGTTAGTTTCTTTGCGATCAAATGGCTGGTGCTCGAGCCCTGGAGCCACATCTCTACTTCTGGCTTTTATTGTGTTTTCTGGTTAATTGGAGATGAGTCCCATGGAGTTTTCTTCCCTGCCCCGGCTGGCTTCAAACTTCGATCCTCACCTTTCAGCCTTCTGAGTAGCTGGGATTGATTACAGGCATGAGCCACAGGTAGCCTACTAACCCTGCCTCTTTCATGGTACACTTTTGTCTGGACAATCTGTTTGTTTTTTTAATTTCTTTTGGGCAGCACTGGTTCCCAGTCCTGCCAAAAATGTGACTTTTCCTTCCATTAGCCTGATGCTTTTTCTCTGGAAAGAAGAGAACTACAGTTGTCCTAATTCCTCCAGGCCCCACCAGCAATGGGTCCCTCAAGGCCCTTTTCAGAAAGAAGCACTTGGAATTGGCTGTGGATGTTTGGAGGATGAGATTTAAACTCTTTCTACATGGTGGACCTGTTTTCTCTCTGGCCCTAAACCAGTGTTCCATGGACAACTTCAGCCTGTGTAACATAAGCTTTTTAGAAAGAAGGGGGAAAAATGGAGCGTTACAAAAGAAAATGGAAATTTACATGAAAATGGATTTTCAGCTTCACCCAACAAAAAAAGCCCAAAGATTTGGCAGCTTGGGGTTCCCATTTGTTGGAGTCGAAGCTGGAGAAACCCAGGGCTGCTGTTACCTCCCTTATCCATGGTCCATGCACTCCACAGCATGTGGTCACAAGCTGTGGACATTATCTGTTTGGCTCCTATGTATGTTTGGATTTCACAGGCCTGTAACTTAGGAGGGAAGGCAAGGTCTCTTAAAGCAGGAATTTCTGGTGCTACTTTGCATGAAAACTAGCTAGTAGCTCTTCTTTTTTTTAAAAATTGGTCAGTCCTAGGGCTTGAACTCAGAGCCTGAGCACTGTCCCTGAGCTTTTGTGCTCAAGGCTAGTGCTCTACCACTTTGAGCCACAGTACCACTTCCAATTTCCTGGTGGTTCATTAGAGATCAGGGTCTCATGGACTTTCCTGCCTAGGCTGGCTTTGAACTGCAATCCTCAGATCTCAGCCTCCTGAGTAGCTGGGGTTACAGGTGTTGAGCTGCTGGTGCCTGGCTTCAGCTGACAGCCTTTATAAAGCCAAGTGGCACCACTGCTGACCAAGTTAAGAATTTCCAGGGTGGCATCTGGCTAGTACTTTTGGATTGATTCTTTAGAGACATGACTCTGATCTTCAGACACTGCTGAGAACCAGGGCCTTAGAATTCCTCAAAAGTTCTATCACTTCAGGTCTGGTGAAACTGGAGATAGAGCCTGTGGTTTTATGTTTCCAACGAACTAAGGCTGCTGGCTTTATGTTTTGCCTAGCAAAGGTTTAGAGACCCTTTAATTTGATTGGACTTACAAATTTAAAGAGGTAGCAGAATAATGCTTCCTATGTGATGTGATCTAAGCTTAGAAAGAATTATATATTTTTTTCTAGAACTTACTTTTATAACTTATATAAACAGATGCTAGTGATATCGAGAATGTTTCTTTCCCTCTCTGTCTCTCTCTGTCTCTGTTTCTCTCTTTCTTTCCCTCCTTCCTTCCCTTCTTTCTTTCTTCCTTTCTTCATTCCTTTTTCTCTTTCATCCTACCTTTCCTTTTTTGCTTCCTATCTTCCAGAGAGAGGCTGGGAACTGTCCCTTAGCTTTTTTGCTCAACTGGCACTCTACCACAGCTCTACTTATAGCTTTTTGCGGTGGTAAACAGGAGAGAAGAGTCTAACTCACTTTCTTGCTTGGGCTGGTTTTGAACCATGATCCTGAGATCTCAGCCTCCTGAGTCACTAGTATTAGAAGAAACTTGAGCCACCAATGCCCAGATTTCATAGCGGATTTTAAACTGAGAGCCTTGAGGCTGGTCGGCAACTATTCTAGTACTTGAACTCATAAGCCCAGTGTCCTTTTTGTTTCTAATTTGTTCTTCAGATGGTGGCATATACCTTCCTAACCAGTAGGAAAGACTAGATCTTCAGCCACCAGAATTATTTCACCCTGCTGATCTTATGTGATTTCTGTCTTTAGTGGGGTGGGCAGTGGGGTATTGATTAACAAACTGTTCCTGATCCTTTCCACTGTCTCCTATTATGGCTCAGGGATTCACATAACTATAAACTAAAAGAGCCCATACATGAAGAAACCTAGTTCCATTTGTCTCTATAAGTGGTGGCAAACCCAGAGATTGTTTATTGTCTGATCACGTTGTAAGTCCTTGCAGTTAAGAATGGAGCAGCCAGCCAGGTTTCATTGACTAGTTCATGAGTGCATTGAGAAGAAAGTCTCTCCACAGATTTTTTTAATGGCAGATTGATTACAGAAACATTTCCTAGGGTTGGAAATTCCCTTTCAGGCTGACCATTACTCTCGAGTTGCAAAAACTGCGGGGAATTTGCTCTTCTGGGTTGGTGTCTCCATTAACTGTTATTGAGGGACAACAGTTGAAATCCTACTTTGCATATCTTTTCTGGCCTTTGCTTTCAAAAGATCCAGAGAGGGACCCAGGAAATGATGCTTTCCAGAAACTCGTTGAAGAGATCTTGGTGCAGACTCTAATCTAGTAGTAAAAAAATAGGTTCTAGAGGAGACTGGAAATATCTTGGGATATTGGGGGTACCATGTAAGGACTCCAGGGGGCAGGCAGTCTACCCATGTTTTATCTCTCACTTATTACTGCCACTTGTTCTGATTGGTTGGAACTTGGGCTCACAATCGTGTGATTGACCAGCTTGAAAGTTCACCTGACCAATCAATCCAATCCGACGGAGGTAAATGCTCCCCTTTTCTCTGTCTGCTAGATTTAGAGACTATTTCCTCTTGAACTAATAAATCTTTTAGCTTAGGAACCACTTGAAAGCAAGTATACTGTAGGCTTCCTCTGAGCTGAATAAGGCTCTTTGCGCATTGGGGGATGATAAAGAACCAGAATTCTTTGTTAGCAGGACATTCAGCTTCAAGCTACAACTCTCAGGGATTTAGCCACTGGCTGAGCCCCAAATCTCTCAGAAAGTGCAATATTACAGGATGTGACATTTCTCTGTCTTTTGCTGCTGAAAGTCTCACTATGGCCGTGTTTAGCAAGTTTTAAAAATTAGATCAAAAGCTAAGTAAGGTAACACACATAAGTCATCAAAGTACTAGGGAGACTGAGGCAGGAGAATCTGAGTTGGATACCTGTATAAAATTACAAGAACAGATGGTCACTGGTAGCTCACGCCTGTAATCCTAGCCACTCATGAGGCTGAGATCTGAGGATTGTGGCTCAAAGTCAGCCCAGCCTCCCCCCCCCAAAAAAAAAGTCAATGAGATTCTTATTGCCAATTGACCACCCAAAACCTGGAAGTGGAGCCGTGGCTCAGGTGGTAGAGTGTTCTATAGAAATCATAGACAGCTGAATGCTGGTGGCTCATGCCTGTAATCCTAGCTACTCAGAAGGCTGAGATCTGAGGATTGCAGTTTGAAGCCAGCCCAGGCAGGAAAGTCTGTGAGACTCTTATCTCCAAGTAACCACCCAGAAAAAGCCAGAAGTGGCTCTGTGACTCAAGTGGTAGTGCACTGGTCTTGAGCAAAAGGAGTCCAGGGACAGCACCTAGGCCCTGAGTTCAAGCCCCAGGATTGGCAAAAAAAAAAATAATTTTAAATCATGCATAGACATAACTGTTTTATAATTTGTAATCATTTAATTTCAGCTATGTTAACACTGGAGAATTATTGTGATATATTGTTACAAGCCCTCCTCTGCATTCAGCAGGGCCACCCCTCTATTCTTGTATCCTTCCTTTAACAATTGCAACTAAAGAGCAAGGTATAGCCTCATGGAACAAAGCAAGAAGGCAGCCAAACAGGAGATTGTAGCCATGAGAAACTCAGGCTGGAAGAAGTTGATGGGTCTCTAGTCGCAGAGACTAAGATGGAAGTTTTCAGTTCATCCAAATTGGCCTACCCAGTCTGGAGGATCAGCCAGTCTATAACTGCTAAAGGGGACTCAGGTGAACACTAAAGCAACTTCATAACTCTTTCCCGGCTGAATGTCAACTCATTTGATCCAAGGGAAGAGAAAGGAAATTGCCCTAAGAAGCAAGTTCACCTCCTCGATCAAGAATTCTTAGTGTGTTCAGAAAGTGAAATGTAGAGAGTGGAATGATGATATGGATTTCGATGGTATTTATAGAATCTTCTATTAATGAAGAGATTACAATATGTTGGGCACATGCATAGTCTGTTTAACTCTCCATACTTGGGACAGGGAGTTTGGGATGTTGTTTCACCCATTGAATTTGAAGAACATGAAAAAAATGATCTATTTTGTGAGATGAGGCATACAAGACCTGGGTGAAGTTCATTACAGTTTTCAATTGTTGTACCAATATCCTGGTAATCACAATTGGTTCTTTCAAGAATTCAGCTATCAGGCTGGGAAGGTGGCTCAGTAGTAGAGTGCATGCCTTGCATGCCTGAGGCCCTGGGTTCGATTCCTCAGCACCACATAAGCAAAAAGAAAAAAGCCAGAAGTGGCACTGTGGCTCAAGTGGTAGAGTGCTAGCCTTGAGCTGAAGAGCTGAGGGACAGCGCCCAGGCCCAGAGTTCAGGCCCCACAACCGGACCCCCCCCCCAAAAAAAAAAAAAAGAATTCAGCTATCTTCTTGGCTAGTTGTAGCCCAGAAGGAGGGAGGCTCAGGACTAACAGGACCTCCCCAAAATGTCAGTTTTACTTGAAGTTTACAGACAGGTTTCTAAACTTTCAGCCCAGGGCTCCAATAAGATGTAGGAATTAAATGTTTCCTGATTTCTAATTGGTCTGCTTGTTGTTGTGTTGTTGTTGTTGGTTTTCTGTCAGTTGTGGGATTTAGCCTGGAGCCTGTGTACTATCCCTGAGATCTTTTTGCTCAAGGATAAAGCTCTACTACTTTGAGCCACAGCACCAAGTCTCATGGGGAGTTTTCTGGCCAGGCTAGCTTTGAACTTCAATCCTTAGATCTCATGTTCCTGCGTAGCTAGGATTACAGGTCTGAGCCACCAGCCCCCAGCTTTCCCCCCGCCCCCCACTATTGCTCCTAGCTCAGATACCTTCAACACCAACAATAGTGTCAACAATAGAGACAGTATATAATAAATATCTATTATAAGAAGGGACATCACAAGTAAATAATGGGATCTTTATAAACATCATTTGTTTCCTTGGTCCCTTGTTTGTTTGTTTTTTTTGTTCCTTCCTCCCTGATATTTTGAAACAAGCAACTTTGGTTCAGGTATGATGGGAGACCTTTCTCTTTTTTTTTGGAGGGGGGGTCCGGTCATGGGGCCTGGACTCTGGGCCTGGGCACTGTCCCTCAAGGCTAGTGCTCTACCACTTGAACCACAGCACCACTTCTGGCTTTTTTCTTTTTGCTTATGTGGTGCTGAGGAATTGAACCCAGGGCCTTAGGCATGCAAGGCAAGCACTCTACAACTGAACCACCTTCCCAGCCCAGACCTTTCTGTTTTAAAACTTGGCTAACTCTAAATCAGCTTTCCTCCTCTGAAATCTGAAGATTGGTCCATGTCATCTCTATAACCCTAAGTAGAAGACCTTTACATTTTGATTTATTTCAGCATAATTTATATACAGCAAATCTCATACCTGTTGTGCAGATCTAAGAACATAGTTAGATAGCCACCATGAGCATCAAGATCTAGAATACTTTTATTGCAATCTCACCGCTCACCCCAAGTCCATTTTTGCACCTTTATAGGCAATTTTCTCCCCCTTCCCATACCAGTCTCTGTCAACTAGTAGTCTGTTTTCTATTTCCACAATTTCATCTTTTCGAGAATCCCTTAAATGTTCTAGAACATTCTAGATGAAATGGAACCTGGCAACATGCAGCATTTTCAGGCTGGCTTCAGTCACCTAGACATGTTCTGAGATCCAGTCCCATGTTCACCTACATGAGGAGTTGGTTGTGTCTTATTGCTGAGTCAATATTCCATCTCCATGGAGGAGATGCCATGATTTTTCCCCCTTTTCCAGTGAATGGGACATTTAGATTATATTCACTGTGGGATATTTAGGCATGGAGTTGTTAGAATCATGTATAGATACTTTATCATGTATAGACACTTTTTGTATGAATGTATTTCATTTCTCTCAAAATAATATTGCAGAGCTGGTTGATGTAAAATTACTGAGAAGACCTTTTTCTTCTTCTTCCTCCTCTTCCCTTTCCTCCCTCCCCCCTTCTCCTCTCTTTACTCCTCCTCCTCCTCCCAGGAAGATAGTAAGATAGCTCTTGTCAGATTCTTATCACAGCTACTGGCTCACAAAAGGTTAAAACTCACTGAGGACTTAAGCACTTCTTCTGATCTATGTTGGGTTCCTTCATTTTGGTGGACAAACTTTTCATGCTGAGTATTAACTAGCTGAGAAGCAGCTTTTGGACTAGCATGGGCATGCTTCTTACCAGTCTAGGTTTTCACTGTGGGGCATAGCCAGTCCTCTCTCTCCCTCTCTCTTCCTTCCTCTCTTTGTCCAGGGCCTTGGCAACCCTGGCCACAGGGATCCAGTGTGATGGCTTAGCTTCCTCCCTTTATCCTGTTGCCCAGGCAACACAATACAAACTTTCTCTCCAGCCTCCAGCCCCTTTGTAGCCCTGGCACAGACATGGATCTCAGCTCCTTTAAGACCCATGACCATGGCTGGCTCTACCCAATGCAAGAAGCAGTCTGCCCAATTGCTGTCATTGTTGCTCCTCATTTATCCCTTTGTCAGGAGTGGGAAGGAGGCATGCCAGGGACAGTTTTTATTAAGATGCAATAAACAAGATCCTAGGCACTGGTTTGGCTACCAGAAGCTCACTCATCAAACAGGAAATTCACTTGAGCCTTCCTTACTTAAAACATTGAGTAGCATTCTAATATTTAGTGGCTAAAGATCTCAAAACTACAATTACCTATGAAGCTTTAAACAGACCAATCTGTTTCTGTCTTCCTACTTGTGACTTCCTGGCCATTCCTGTGCTCATTACAGTCTAGTGCTTGTGCTCCCCCACTCCCCGTCTTTCTGTCTCTGCCTCTCTGTCTCTCTCTGTCTCAGTCTCTCTGTCTGTCTCTCTGTCTCTGTCTCTGTCTCTGTCTCTGCCTCTCTCTCTCTCTCTCTCTCTCCCTCCCTCTCTTTCTTCATCTCCCCCACACCTCTGTATTAGACAGTGCAGGCCCCACACACTCAAAAATTTGTGGTGCTAACGCCCATCCATGTGACTGCCATTCACTGCATGTGGGAACTCAAGTTCACTACTTAACCTTATTACATTCCCTCTGAGCAATGGGATAAAGCCATTACCTTGGCTGAAAGCAGTTTCAGGACTTGCAAAGTTAATCAGTGCAAAGTTGTTTATCGTGACACCTGGAATACTGTCCTCTTTGAAGAGCCTGGCTGCTCTTGTTATTTTTGTCACAGCCACCACCACCACCATCACCAATGCCATGAGAGTGAGTGGTGTATGCCACTCCCACTGATAGTAGAGGGTCGTGTGTGGACAAATAGGAAAGCACCCACATTGAACTTGGCTTTGAAAGCAGAATGTGTACACAGGGATTTGAGATCAAAGGGAGCATTGTGTGTGTGTTTGTTTGAAGGTTGCTGTGGTCAAATATCTGGCAGAAACAATTAAGGAATAGCTACAGCTCGGTTTTTACCATTTCAGAGAGTTCAGTCTAGGGTCCTCTGAGGCCCATGGGTTTGGAAGAAATTGGTGGCAGTGGGAGCGTATAGTGGAGGAGGTTCTTCACCTCATGGTTGAGAGGAAGAGAGAGAAAAAAATAGAGAAAGGATGAGGCCAGGGAGACAATACCTCTAAGTATTGAGAGAGATGGGAGAGAAAGGCGGACGAGATGACTTTGATCAAGATGCCTTGTGCTCACGAACTGACGTGTTGAATTAAAAATCCTTTTCGAAAACTTCTTAAAGATAATTTATAAAAAAAAAGAGAGAATTAAAAACCTACCTCTTGCAGAAACACATTCTGCCAAACAAATGGGTGCCATAAGGCCTCAGAAGCAGTCAGTGGTTTAGACAGAGCCAAGAGACCACTTTTCTGGTCGTGATTTGTCTGTATTCACTGTGAGCTTTTCTGTATTCACTGTGACCACACACTTGAGAAAAGCAACTTAGAAGAGGGAATGGCTTAGGCTAGCCTGTGGTTCCAGGGATTCCGTCTCTACTCCTTGGCTTTGTATTTCTGGGTTTGTGATAAGGACGAGGTTATGTGTAGTAGAAGAGTTTCTTGACTCTTTTACAGGGAATGGAGGGTGAGGAATAGGAGCTCAAGAGAAAAGATAAGGAGGACAACAATGGCTCTCGGACTGAGATCTGAGGATCAAGGTCGGAAGCCAGCCGGGCAGAAAAGACTATGAGACCCTTATATCACCAAAAAGCCAGAAGTGGAGGTGTGGTTCAAGTGGCAAAGTGCCAGCCTGGAACAAAAAAGCTCAGGGACAGTGCCCAGGCTCTAAGTTCAAGCCCCAGGACTGGTGGGGCAGGAAGGAGGGAGGGGGAGGGGAGGAGAGAAAGAGAGTGAGGGAGAAGGAGAGGGAGAGGGAGAGGGAGAGGAAGAGACAGCCTATAATGACATGCCACCTGTGACCTACTTCCTTCATCTAGATCTCACCTAAAGTTACAGAACCTTCCCAAATTGTGCTACCTTAGAGTCAGACACTGGTAGCTCATACCTGTCATCCTAGGTACTCAGGAGGCTGAAATCTGTGGATCACAGTTTGAAGCCAACCCAGGTAAGAATTACACGAGACTCATCACCAATAAACCACCCCCAAAAAGTCAGAAGTGGAGGCATGCTCAAGTAGTAGAATGCCAACCTTGAGAAAAATATCTAAGGGAGGGTATGAGACCTTGACACACACACGCACACGCACACACACACGTACTTCCTAAAGTATACATGAGTTAATGATTTGGAATCTTTCTTGCCCTTTCCTTTCATTTCTTCCTGAAGGTAGAGCTTTTTCTTTTCACGTCTAAGTTAATCAGCATAGTAGCAGTTGGCTTTTGTGCTCTCTGCTAGTTGATTTTCTAGCCCAGGAGCCCTACGTTCTGATTATGATGTGAAATAATTCAGCTTAGCCTTTGGGGATATGAAAGGTACTAATTGTTCGTTTTTCTCCTCCAAGCATTTGGAGACAGCTGTTAACTGTATGTATGTATTTGCTTTCCTTCTTTTAGATCTTCTTGTATTTATTTCTCCTGACAAGGCTTTCTTTTCCTCATAGAAAGGAGAGTGAAGGATGATGGGAGAAAGAAGAGGGAACTGAGTCTGAGGCTTAGAGGCCTTGAATAGTTGGGGAGGAAAATGAAATAACACAAAGCTCTCTCTTCTCATTGTTATCTGCTGCTTTCATTTCCGACTGTCAGTCTACCCTTCCCACCAAATATGTAATAATATTGGTTGTGGAGCAGATCAAAAAATTCTCTTTTCTCTGGGATGTACAGTCAGTGGAACTTAAAGAAGATACATAGCATCAAAGAAATCTATTGTCAAAGATTCTTCTTTTTGGCCTTCTTCTCCCTTTTGTGGGGAACTAAAATACCTAGACTGAAAAAAAAAAAGAATCTTTCATCTCAAAGTGACTTCTTTTCATTAGTATCTTGACTCTCAGGAAGAAAAAAAAAATTACAGCCCATTATATACAGCATTGTTAAGGACGCTAAATTTTAAATGAATAAGATTTAATATTTGGAGAATACCAATTTTGTGCGTGAGAGAGCATAATCTCATTTAATTGTTCTAACTTCTCAAGAAATGCCACATTACCATTTCCATTCCTCTTCTCAGGACCAGAACTAAGTGGGTGTGTAAATTTCCCACTTCCCAGGTATAATCCACCAATGTGAAGGCGTGATGTTGGGATGTCACTCAGCCCCTCCCCCCAACCCCCTCCCCCAACCCCCTCCCCCCCCGCCCCCGAGTGCACTGAGGAGTCATTCTACAGCCTCAGACCTCATCTGTTCTAGCTGTAGAAAGTAAATTCTGTGCTGGGCCAGCCAAGTCCAGTGGAGGTAAGGGAAAGCCTCTTGAGTGGTTCCAGTATTCTCATCACATTATCTCATTTAATACTTCCTTCTCTCCCAGATTTGCCTCTGATCTCTTAGGCCATTATTCTTCCAAAGCTATACTTAACCAAAAGAAAAAAAAAGACTACATTGAATAAGAACAGGTAGTACTTTAAATAGATCTATATTTCTAAGCAATTGTCGTCTTTCTAGGAAAACTAAAATAGTTAAAAAGTTCTCTTTGTAAAGAAAAGTCTCCCCCCCCCCAAATGATCTCAATTCCTATGGTTTCTTTTTCTGTAATTTTCTTACAAAAGTTTTACTAAGTTATACTATCTCTTTGGTATTCAACTCAATGTCTTTAAGTATATTCAGGAACCCTTTCCATTATTAATCAAAGAATGATTTTCTTATCTTCTTCCAAATAAAACCCTAACCAACTCACTCACTCATCATCTTTCCTCTATGTCCGGCCCTGACCAACACTTAACTATTTCTATCTGTCTCATTGTGGCTGCAATGGAATCGTATAAGAATTGTCTTTTGGGGCTGGGAAGGTGGCTCAGTGGTAGAGCGCTTGCCTTGCATACCTGAGTCCCTGGGTTCGATTCCTCAGCACCACATAAGCAAAAAAAAAAGCCAGAAGTGGCGCTGTGGCTCAAGTGGTAGAGCGCTAGCCTTGAGCTGAAGAGCTGAGGACAGCGCCAAGGCCCAGAGTTCAGGCCCCACGACCGGACCCCTCCCCCCCAAAAAAAGAATTGTCTTTTGTCATTGGCCTTTTCAATTTAGTACCATGTTGTCAAGATTAACCCATATTGCAACATCAGCCACTACTTCCTATTTCATTGTGTGAATGTACAACATTCACACATATTACAGGTGTAGGTCACCTTAGTTAGCTTTTTGTTTCGTTTTGTTTTGTTTTGTTGGTCTTGGCACTTGAATTCTGGGCCTGGGCACTGGCCCTGAGCTCTTCAGCGCTCTACCACTTGAACCACAGCACCACTTCTTGTTTTCTGGTGGCTAATTGGAGATCAGAGTCTCATGGATGTTCCTACCCAGGCTGGCTTTGAACCTTGATCCTCAGATCTCAGCCTTCTGAGCAGCTAGGATTACAGGGGTGAGCCACCAGCTTCCAGCAGTCAGCTTTTTTTTTAAAGATAGGTTGTAACATTTTGCTCAGGTGGCCTTAAATCATGATCCTTCTACGTTTGCCTTCTAAGTAGCTGGGATTATAAGTGTATACCACCAGACAGTGTTTCTTTTTACCTTCTTAATAGCATAGTTTGCAACAAAATTGTTTACTTTGATCTATGTTTAGTTCATTCGTTTGCTTCCTTGGATATTCAGTGTGTACTGTTGTTCACATTTATTTGTTGTCCATGATATGCCCATAACTTTCCTGGGCACAGGAGGGACACCAGTAAACATGCTGGGATTCTGTTCTTGCTCTCCTGAAGCTAAAAGCTCATTTAAGAGAGACAGAAGATATCCAATTAAATAAACTAAAGAATATCTGGAAATAAGGAATATTTTTTGGTGCCTGTCTGTACTGTGACTCAGGACCTCATGCCCTTGCTTAGTTTTTTTTTGTTGTTATTGTTATTTTTTGTTCCAGGCTAATATGCCAAGAATAATCTGACCCTCACTATTATTTATTTATTGTGTGCTCATCCTGGAGCTTGAACTCAGGACCAGCATACTGTCCCTGAGCTTTTTCACTCAAGGTTCGTACCCTTTGAGCCATGCCTCTACTTCTGACCTTTCTGGTGGTTCATAGGAGATCGGAATCTCACAGCTTTCCTTCCTGGGATGGCTTCAAATCATGATCCTCAGATCTCAGCTTCCTGAGTAGCTAGGATTCTAGATGTAGGCTGGGATGGAGGATATATATGAAAATAAACTGATGTAATGAAGTCAAAATTTTTACAAGGAAATGTCACAGATAAGGACACCCAGCATTAGATATATTAGCACAATCTGCATTTAGGGCCAGAGATTTCTTTATTATAGGGGGTGGTCCTATGTTCTGTAGGATACTTACTAGCATCCAGATCTTTGCACAGCCCCAGCACAGCGATGACAATAAAAATATCTGCAGAAGTTGTCAAATGTTCCTTGGAGGACCAAAATTAACCTTAGTTGAGAACCACTGGAGGCTGACTATCGTCATCTCTGAGGGGAGAAAAGCATCTCAGTGGGATGGTGGGTGAAGAGTCCACTTGATGGGAAGTTGCAGAAACATTAAAGGCAGGCAGTAAATCTGTCTGAGATAAAGTCCAGATGTAATTCCAGCACTTGGGAATCTAAGGCAGGAGGATCATGAGTTTCAGGCCAGCCTGAGCTGCTAAGACACTGTTACAAACAAAACAGAAAAACCAGCCAGGCATTGGGGTTGCTCAAGTATGTAATCTTAGCTACTCAGGAGATGAGATCTGAGGAACATAGTTCAAAGCCAGCCTGGGCAGAAAAATCAGTGAGACTCTCATCTCCAAATAAACAAGAAAAAAAAGAAAAAAGACAAAAGCCGGAAGTGGAGCTTTGATTCAAGTAGTAGAGTGCTAGCCTTGAATGAAAAAGCTAAAAGACAGTACTCAGGCCCTAATTTTTAGCCCTACTATGGACACATAAATAAATAAATAAAGTAAAGATGATATGTTTGATAAAGTGGAAATCGGTTTTTTGAGTTGATTTTTGTGGATTTTTCAGAGGTGAAAACAGAGAAGGAGGGAGGAATCAGATTTTGGAAGAAGTAATATTAGACATTAAGAGGATCTGGAATTTATTCTGAGCATACCAGTTAGACATGTCTTTTTATATTCCTCAATGTTCCACAATCCAATAGTGGACAGAGTTAAGAGTAACAGCCAGTTAACGGACTCTTAGATGAGTAGTTTGGTTGTTAGTAAAGGGAGATAAAAGGCCTTACAGCTTTTAACTGTAAAGATTTTGGCTGGCCAGTCATATAAATAACTTTTTCTTGAACTCACCTCAGATAAGAATTCCTAATATGCTTGTTGACATCTGGCATACAAAAAAATCTAAAAAGAGAAACTCTAGCCAGAGCCTAATTGAAGTCTAGTTCACAGAACAGAGGCTTCTGCTTCTCCAGGGAACCAGGTAAAAAATGCAAAATCTCAAACTTCCCCTTAAGCCCATTGGCTGAAAACTTGTATTTTAACAGGCCACTGGGTCATCGGTATGCAAATTGAAACCGCGGATGCACTAATTTCCTTTATCAACCTACCCTCAGAAGCAGTTGAATGAATGGGTTTTGATGGGCTTTTCTGTGTCTGAAGACTAAGGACACAGTGTCATCATTAAATTCTTATTGTTATACCATCTTTTATTTATTTAATTTTATTTATTATCTTTAAGTAGTTGTACAAAGGAGTTTCCATTTAACAAAGCAGTTCATGGATACAAGGCATTTTCACCCATCCTTCCTCTACCTATCCCTTCCCTCACTCTTCTTAATTTTATAGGATATGCATTGGATTCCTGATTGCATTCTTCCACTTCCATCTTTTTGGTGGTTAAGTTAGAAATAAGGGGATCATAGACTTTCCTTCCTAGGCTGGCTTTGAACCTTGATCCTCAGATCTCAACCTCCTAAGTAGCTAGCCTTACAGGTATGAGCCATGAGTGCCCAGCCCACTCCTGCTTTTCTATCTGCCTAACGCTCTCTAACTCTCAAACTTTCTCAGTTTTGTTTTATTATCTTTCTTGCTTTCAAAGTAAAATTCATATTCCCTAGTCTGACTTTGAAGGACTCTTGCTTCTGAGTTCCAAAACGCATTGCCCAGAGAGTCTAGTCTTTTATTTTATAGCTATACTTTTGTTCATACCGGGGAATGCGCTTTCTCGCCCTCTTTATTGTCTTCAAGGCTCTGCTGAAATCTCACTCCCATGAAAATGTCAACTCTCCCCAGGTGCCTCCCTGATTCTGGGGTCTGCTGGCGTATTTGTAGCCTGTCCTAGTTTTTGTTGTTGTTTGGGGTGTTATAATTGCAGGTACAAGAACAGGCTTTCACACCTAGATGGTGAGATGGTGGAGGACATACGTTAGTGAGGTACTAAACGGTGTAGTAAGGACTCAGTAAAGACTTTGTTTCAGAACCTGATAAAGCTGTGGAGTGATGCCCAGATTCACAAGCACATCTGCTAATTTATTTCCTCCAAGGGTCGATGCTACGGTTCAGCAATTATGTAAACAGCATTGTTTAAAAAACCAGCTGTGGGTAGATAGCCTCAGATCGGCTGGATGGTAGGCCCTGGATGTGGTCCAGTGTTTCAAGCCAAATAAAAATGGTGAATATTTCAGAGCCACTGTACTCTGTGAACCAGGTTTTTGTTTGGATATCAGAACAAAGGAAACTCTTCTCATTTTCCTAGCATACCCCTGAGTGAATCCTTCCCCATCGGAGCCCAGGTTGCATCCCAGACACAAGATGCTGGCAACATTGACCCCGATTCTATTTCGTTTTTCTCCCTGGACATTGAAGTGCAAAGCTTCCTGTGGCTACGCATTGCTACTAACAACCTCTTATGTGTCGATGCTGGCTGTTTGAACCTCAATACATCTAAGGAGGTACGGCAAAAAGGTGTTAGGATTTTCATTGCACAACTTGGTAAACAAATGTCCAGAGTAGTGATGCACCTTTCCTAACGTTTACAAATGTGTTAGCAGAGCTAGAACTAAGGACTTAGACTTTATGAATCTTGGGCTAATAGTGAATAGGACCAGTGTAACTTTATTCTTCATTAAAGACAGGCAAAGTTAAACCAGGTGTGGTGTCATGTGACTCCTAGATCTTGTTAACATGGAGGCAAGAAGACCCACGTTCAAAATCAGGTACCTGGGCTGGGAAGGTGACTCAGTGGTAGAGCGCTTGCCTTGCATGCCTGAGGGCCTGGATTCGATTCCTCAGCACCACATAAGCAAAAAGAAAAAAGCCAGAAGTGGTGCTGTGGCTCAAATGGTAGAGTGTTAACCTTGAGCTGAAGAGTTGAGGGACGGTGCCCAGGCCCAGAGTTCAGGCCCCATGACCGAACCCGCCCCCCCCCAAAAGAAAAAAAATCAGATACCTGTGGCTCATACCTGTAAGCCTAGGAACCATTCAGGAGGCTGAGATCTGAGGATTACAGTTTGAAGCCAGCCCAGGCAGGGAAATAAGAGATTCTTATCTCTAATCAACTAACAAAAAAAGCCAGACGTGGAGCTGTGGTAAGCTTCTTTTCTAGAATCTTCTGGGCCTACGTGGAGCTGTGGTAAGCTTCTTTTCTAGAATCTTCTGGGCCTTTCAACCTGAATGCAAAAGACAACTTTACCTTTTAGATAGGTTTTTCTCTTCTGTGTTATTGTTGTTGTTGTGATACTGGGTTCCAAACCCAAAGCTTCCTGCATAGTAGGCAAATGTTCTATCGTTGAGCTATACTCCCAACACTTATTTGAGACAAGGTTTTGTTGTGTAGTTTCAGACTGGCCTTGAACTCCTGGTCTTATTGCATCCACCTCCATTTCAAGGTTACAGGAATGTGTCAACACACTCAGCCCAGATTACTTTTACAAGAAGGATCCTGGGACAACATTTGCGTTCATCTGTGAAGAGCTCTACCATTGATAAGTCCATCAGGGATGGGATGTCAGGTAGTAACGGACACAAGTGCTCGGAGTCAGCATTGATGCTCTCCTTCATCCACACAGTCCTTTCTAGCTGGAAGTAGCTATAATAATATACCCCAATTGGCTAGGGATGTTGAACATTTCTTCATGTGTCTATTGGCCATCCTTCTTTTTTCTTCAGAGAAGTTTCTCTTTAAGTCTTTTGCCCACTTATTTATTGGGCAGTTGTTTCTTTGAGGATTTGTTGTTGGGGGGTTTAATTTTTTGAGTTCCAAGTAATTGTAACCCCTCTGTACAGTATGTTCACAAATAAAATTAAATTAAATTAAAAAAAATAATATACCCCAATTGTATGGTTTCATGGTACCCAGCCAATCTCAATAGGGGAGGGACCAGTGGAATACAAAGTAGAAGGAGAGCTGAGATGGTAGAAGCGTATGGGTGGTCTGGACATGGAATGAGGAGGATGTTTCTTCTTCAGGCCTAGGCTCCAGCAGAGAATGTTTTGTTGCTGATTTGTGTTCAGTTGGCTCTAGGCTGAATGGCTTCTGTTCGAATGTTGGCATGGGAAAAGAGGCAGGCAGAAAATATTGCATCCCTCCCATTCTCCCTGGTCCTCTTGAAAGGAAATGCCTTCTTAATGAGCCCATCCCAGTGAGACTGGCTTTTCAGATAAACAAATATGCCTCAGCAGGAGAGGCTCACAAGAAGATGAGGGAGAAAAAAATAGAGTCACTTCCAGTGACAGTCCAAATAAGAGAGACTTAAGAGGTCGGAAGTTAGCAGCTAATGAGCATATCTTCCTTATTCATGTTCTTCTTTGCCTAGGATCTGTATTGTTGATGGCAGCGAGACTGTGTGTCTTATTTGTACAGAGAACAGCCTGTCTGGACTCTGTCTTTACCACTTTTTTGTTTGTTTATTTTAAAGGGCCTAGCCTGAAAAATATTTGTATGGCAAGAATGAGTCTAAAGTTAATTTTCACTTAAAAGCAATGTCCTTCTGTTCCTAACATATACTTTTCTTCCTTGGAAATTGGCGACTCGAAGACAACTTCCTTCTAGAATTCTAAGGAGCATTTCATGGAATCGTGCTCAGAAAGCATTGCCATCGGTGCTGGTACATATGGAAAATTAGAAATATTTAGGCTGTAACTGTTATTAATACAAATAATACCATCTTCATTCACAGTATGGTGTACCAAAGAGAGTGTAAAGTTGTGGGCCCTGGTCTTGATTCTATCAGCTGGCTAGGAGATTTCAGGTAAGTCACTTCTCAGACCAACCAGAACATTGGATTGAAGTTTTTATTCATTTAGTCAAAGTACTGTGAGGACCTACTGAGTAATTGACTTTGCCACCAAACAGATAAAGAGAAGACCTATTCTGTGTTCTTCAGGCACTCTCAAAGTAATGGTAGTGTGACAGTATAGCATGAGAATAATTGTTCTTCTAATATGCATGCCAGTACCCTAGAGCCCTGAGAAGGAATTAGCAAGTCTGAAGTTCTGTCCCAATCCAGTTACTTGTGAGTCAGAAGTATCTAAGAGCTGGGTGATTAGAGAATCAGGAGTTTGCCTGGTTGATGAGGAGCCTAAAATCCAATTCTTCCCCTTGGAGGTCCAGAATCCCAAATACCAAGATGCTTTCAAATAAAAGCATTCAGGAAAGAGCGCTGTGTAGAGAATTAGCATGACATTAATTAAGTAACTAGGATTGGAAAACAGGAATCTTCAACCTAAGTTCCAGCACAATTATTTTGCTACCTTGTTGATTTGGGATAATTTGTTTAATCTCTTTGATTAAGCAATCTAATTAGCAAGGAGAGAATTACTGTAAGAAGAAATGTTTGGTATGGTGATCAGGTAGAGAAAGAGGCTATTTCTTGTAATGCCTTAGAAATCTGTGACTTATATAAATTCTAGGTTGTAATTATTTCTGTTATTAGTAATAATAGCAGTAAATATGACTCTCACATACATACATATATATGTATATATCTCATATAGATATCTTAAATATATCTCATATGTATCAAAGAGATATTTCATATATTATATATTTTATGTATCATATATCTCATGTACATACATATGATATGATATATCATACATATATGATAGTATATGTGATATATGAGAGAGACAGACAGACATCAGTAGACAGTCATTAATATTTGGTGTCTCAAGAATTAGGTAAGATTTTCTTCTTTCGGTATTGAATATCTTTTTCCAAAGTAATGAACAATATGCCTTTGTAACTTTGATACTAAATAATTATATTTTCTCTACCTTATGTGTGAAAACAGGAGGAAGGGAGAGATGGGAAAGATTGTCTATTTTTCCTCAAAGCTAATTAGAAAAATGATTCTAAGTAAGCCTGATTTCTAATTATTGAAGTTCCATGATGCTGTAGTAATAGAAGCCCTCAAAATTGGTAATCACCTACTGATTGAGTGACAGGATAAACAATGGTAGTAACAGAAGCTGTTATTTGAGGCAAAACAAAGCAAACAGAGATGGAGGAAAGAGACAATAAATATGGGAGACACAAACTAGTCCTTGCTCATGGGAGGCCTTGAACACTCTTCTCTTCGCTTGGCCTCAGTGTCCAAATCAAACTGTAAGATCTCTTTCTGGCTTGGCAGACTATGTAATTTCTACCTGCACCATTCTCAAGCAATGAACAATAGAGAGAAATGAAGGGAGAAGAGAGAGAGAGCTTGCTTCTGCTGACTGATAAAGACAGAAGCAGACTCCTGAAACACACTGGCTCAAATTAAATGGCAAATCCATGTCAATTTAAAGCTGACAATCTCAGACTTCTAAATCACTAAGGGAAAAAAAAACTCCATTTAATTCTGGGGCAGTCTCTTGGGCCTTATCTTCTTCAGCTTAGTAATGCTAAGCATGGAGCTAGAATGAAAGGAAAGATGGGTGAATTACAGAGTAAGAATCGACTCAAATTATGCAAAGAACTGGGCACCCCCAAACATCACCCCAGCTACCTGCAAAAGGTCCATGAGCACTTTGTGGCTGACATTTTATTTATTTTTTTTT
>NW_012267416.1:954316-987608 GCF_000151885.1 Dipodomys ordii
CATTTTCTTGATCCATTCATCTACTGAGGGGCATCTGGGTTGGTTCCATATCTTAGCTATGGTAAATAATGCTGCAATAAACATAGTTGTGGTGGTTGTGGCTGACATTTTATTTCCTGAGAGAAATCAAAGTCAGTGATAGGACCTAGGAAATAAATAACTTGCACACTGGTTAGTAAATTAGGCACATTTCAAAGTAAGGAATGCATTCAATTCAGATGCACAATTCAGATTATGGAGTCTGACAGTTTCCATGCTTTGTGCTACTACAAACCAGACTCAGAGACTAAAGAGAGGGCTGGGTTGTCCCAGAGGCTTCTGGGAATGGCACCAGAGCTGGGACTGAAACTCACAGACAGAATTGGAGCTCCTGACTCCCAACTAACTACAATGAAACTCTTTTGGCTTCTTCTCTAGCAGGGCCAATGACTCTACTTGGATTGTTGCCAGACATTCTGTTCTCTGGTTCTTTCTATGATGCAGAATTGAGTCTAGTATTCTCTTCAGGCAACAGAGCTGACTGTAAGAAAAGGGAGTGGTGGATCATGGAGAATTGGGGTACCTATCTGTATGAGAGTCTTTCTATATCTCAGCACAAGAACCAGCTGCTATGCGCAACTCAAAAAATCTATAAAGGTAAATACATGATGCATAAAGATGTGTGTGTGTGTGTGTGTGTGTGTGTGTGTGTGTGTGTGTGTCCTATCCTGGTACTTGAATTCAGGATCTGGGCACTGTCCCTGAGTGTTTTTACTCAAGGCTAGTGCTCTATCACTTTGAAGCATAGTGCCACTTCCAGTTTTCTGGTGGTAAATTGGGGATAAGAGTCTCATGGACTTTTTTGCCTGGACTGACTCTGACTTTCCATCCTCAGATTTCAGCCTCCTGAATAGCTAGGCTTATAGGCATGAACCACCGGTACTTGGCTAGGAGACTGAATTCTTAAATTTCTAATTCTCCTTCTAATGCCTGCCAGCCATCTGTCCTTGATAAATTACTGAACTCTTGGAAGCCTCAATTTTCCCATTTTTTTGAAACAAAGTTACATAGAGATATGTAGTTCAGCTTGATCTTGAACCCACACCTGCCTCTGCATCCTCAGCACTGAATAACAGGCCCACACACCATGCCTAGCAAGTTTTGTGGGACCTCCCTCACCCCCAGAAACATTAACTCAGTTCTTTGCATTCTCACTTTGTTTTCCTGCTCATGGCTAGTACCCTCTACCACTTACACAATGCCTCCAGCCCAGCCTTTTACTAGTTAACTGAAGATAGAGTCATTCATATGTTTCTTTCAGGGCTCTTTTCTCATTCTGAGCCTCCAGAGCCTCAATCTCCTGAGGGCTGGGCTAACAGGTGTGAGCCACCAATACCAGTCAGTTTTTACCATCTTTAGTTGGCCAGCGATGGCTGGTGGCAATATCTCCTGGGCAAGAGTTAATTCCTACTAAATGAGCAAAGTAAACCCCAAAGAAATGAAAGGTAATATGACATTTTACTTTAGGTTACATGCATTATGAGCACTTAGAAGAGGAAAAAGATGGGGATCCTGGGAATATTGGGAAATACTTCTTGAATTGAGGTGACAAATTGGCTGAGCCTTAAAGAAAAGATTGGATTTATATGGCATAAGAAAGGAGCATGCATGAGAGAAGGTAAAGGGGAGGCTAAAGCCTGAGCAGCGTCCACACAGTTTCTAGTTCTTCAAAGGCTCTCTTCTTATGTTTTAAATAATATTCTACTATTTAGTCATTTGCTTTGAGTTAATTGGAGCTAAGAGTCTCATGGACTTTCCTGCCCTGGCTGGCTTAGAAATACAATCCTCAAATCTCAGTTTCCAGAGTAGCTAGGGTTACAGGCATGAGACACCAGCACCTGGGTGCTGTTTTCCCAACAGTATTTTCTATTTCATTTTCATGGATTGTTTGCCTGGGGGAAAATACAATGCAACTATTGAAACATGTCTCCTTATGGACATTTCTTCTCTTTTATTGAGATTTCTGTTAAAATGTATTACCAAAACAGTAAATCTCCTGAATAATCAACTTTGCCTTTTAATTATATTATGTTTTCTTCCTCCTTGCTCTTCAATGGATAAATTATCCTGAGTAGCCATAATCTTCTCTATGTGTTATGGGGTACATTATAAGAATTTAATTTATATCTCCATCTTCATTCCTCACAGCAAAAACAGGTACATTAGGTTATACTTGTGGCCTCCTCTATGTAAATGATTTGCTCAAGTTTTAGATAGGTTGTTATTATTTGACTGCTTTGCTTGACCCATAGGAGGATTTTAATAAACACTGGGTGAACAGATGGATTGATAGATAGATATAGATGATTGGATGGGTGCGTGGATGAATGGATGAGTAGGTAGATGGATAGATGATTGGATGGGTAGATGGATGATTGGATGAGTGCATGATTGGAGGGGTGGATGGATGGATGGAATTGGATTAATGGTTGGCTGGAATGGATGGGTGGATGATTGGATAGATGGAAGGATGGATGGATGATTGGATGGGTATATGAGTGGATGATTGGATGGGTAGATGGATGTATGGTTGGGTGGGTGGAAAGATGATTATATGGGTGGATGAAAGATTGGATGGGTAGATAGATGGATGGGTGGGTGGATGGAATTGAATGGATGGCTGGATGGTTGGATGAATGGATGATTGGATAGATGGATGGATGGATGGTTGGATGAATGGATAGATGGGTGGGTGGGTAGATGGATGATTGAATAGGCAGTTATGGATGGGTGGATGGAACTGAATGAATGGATGGGTGGGTGGATGATTGGATGGATGGGTGATCAGATGGGTGAATGGAGGATGGATGGATGGATGAGACAGAAGTCCTCAATGGACTGATAAATGCTTTAAGTATCTTCTATTTTTTATCATTTCCATGAACAATAATTACAACTTCAGCAGAGATTCAGCAGCACAGAGAGTAGAGTAATGTGAGCTCTGCAGTCTGGTGTTTTATGGAACCCATACCAAAAAAAAGATGGGCATAAGGGTGTGCTGTAATTGGCCCCAGCCCTTTTCTACTTTATTACTTTTATATCAGATTTACATAAGATCTTATGGGTTCCCCCTGATCCCCCTCACCTCCTCCCACTCTAACTAAGAGATCCTCCTACTTATCCCTCCTACTTAGCTGGGGTTACAGGTATGCACCATCATCACAGCCAGCTTGTCTGTTGAAATGGAATCTTGCTAACTTATTTCCTAGGTTGACCTCAAACTATGATCCAATAATCTCCACCTCCCATGTTGTCATGGTTATGGCCATGCTCCACCACATCCAGTCATCAATGGTAATATTCAAGCTACACTGAAAAGAACAGAGGACATTCACTCTACAATGCAACATGGAGCAGAGATTTCCAGTTCAAGGGAAGAATTTTTCACAAATTTGACAGATCCAGGGACAACCAGGTTTTTGCAGTGCTTTTAGCAGAGAATGAAAGGACATTTCTTCCAGAAGGCAGAGAAGGTGTCAGATCAGCAAGAGTTTAACAGGCAGTGGAAAGAGTCCGGATTCCTTCTGAACTGCTTAAGAAGACACTGGCAGGTTCTGGTTGCAATAAGATGTGGTCTAATCTCTGTTTTGGAAGAAAAGGTGCTCAAGTGGTAGAGCACTGGCCTTGAGGGAAAACAAGAAGTCAAGCGAAAGCACAAGATCAAGTTCAAGCCCCAGCCCCAGCACAAAAACAAACTAAGAAAAAGAATGTCTCATGGCTTGTACAGTGACTCACAGCTGTAACCTGGCAACATGTGTGGGGCATAAGAGGGGAAGAGCCAGAGGAATCCTCAAAAGTTAGAAGCCAATCCATGCCAAAAGTTAGTGAGGCTATCATTTCATTCAATAAACCAAGAGTAGTGGTATGTGCCTTTGGTCCTAGCGATGTAGGAGGCTAGCCAAAGGTAAAAAGTCAAGATACTACATGAAAAGTGATTTAAATAAAAGAAGAAGGAGGAGGAGGAGGAGGAGAGGTAGAAATGTGTGCTAAATGGTAGTGCTAGCAAGCATGACGCTCTGAGTTCAAATCTCAATACCACCAAAAAAGAAAGAAAAAAGGAAGGAAGGAAGGGAGGAAGGGGAAGGAAGGAAGGAAGGAAATAAGGAAGGGGAAGGAAGGTAGGTAGGAAGGAAGGAAGGAAGGAAGGAAGGAAGGAATGAAGAGGGAGGGAGAGAGAGGAAGGAGAAAAGGAAGGAAACAAAGTGTCTGGCTCAATCAGTGTGTTTGGTCCAGTCACTCAGTTATTTTTGTACCTCCTATTTGTCATCTGTAGAACTCTGTCCTTTGGTGAACTTGTTTGACTGTCAAATAATGTCCTTCACAATGCATTGCTTCAGGGGTACTTTGTAAATATTGTAACAATCTAAAGGTTCTTTGTAAACTGTGAGGTATTACATGTGTGCAAGAGGATATCCCTTCTCCAAATTATTTACCCCTTTCACAGGCATTCCTATGGAACAAATAACATGATCAGCCATAACATGATCTGAAGACAATTACCAATGAAAGAGCGTACATATCTAGCATTAATTTGTTTAGCTAAGTATGGGTTTGATTTCTTCCAGAGTACTTACCAACTTATTCTCTACTTTTGGCCCAGAAAGCATTAAGTCAATTATTGTTAAGTATTATTATTTAACCCTGAGGAGTTAAAAAAAAAAAGCTGGGCACTGGTGGCTCAATCCTGTAATCCTAGCTACTCAGGAGGCTGAGATCTGAGGATTGCAATTTGATGCCAACCAGGTCAGGAAAATCCACGAGATTCTTATCTCCCATGAACTACTCAGAGAAGGCTGGAAGTGGCGCTGTGGCTCAAGTGGTAGAATACTAGCCTTGAGCCAAAGAAGCTCAGGGATAGTCCCCAGGCCCTGAGTTCAAGCCTCAGGGGACACACACACACACACACACACACACACACACACACACACACACATCTCCTGAGAGAAATGGATAGTCAAGACCAAGAACCAAGTCAGAAAGTGTTAGTCTAGAAATGGGAGCTTCTTTGTCTCTCGCTTCTTGAAGTGGGTGGAAGTTTAACCTTCCTTACTCATAGGTCCCCTATTACCTGTAAAGGAGAGGTTGAAAAATAATACTGACAATGATGATACTATGAATAACAGATGATTAGTAATTTGTATGGATATATATATATATATATATACACACACACACACACACACACACACAGGGACATAAAGCTATTTGCTACTTTGTTCAACGTGTATTCCCTGTCTATTATTTGAATTTAGCTCACACTCGTGCATAGAGCTAGAGTGGGTGTGTTCTAATTAGGGAAATGTTAGTAGTTTGCCTCAAGGCCACACAGAGGTAAAATCAGGTCATAGAGCTCCCAAGATCTAGACCAGAGCTAGTATCAAGACCCCCTGAGCTCTTGTAGAGACATTAAGGGAGAACACAGGGACCCTGAGTCCCAGATTGAATCCAAAGAAACTGGAACCTTTTGAGAAACTATGAGATGCATTGGATCCAAGTAGTCTCCTTCTCCTCTGACTTCTCATACAGGGAAACTGAGGACTAAGAATAGAAGCCACCTGAGCAAGTGACTTTTTGACCCCTTCTGATTACCCTGCCATTCTGATTTTTTTTCATTTCAGGCATAACTGGGAACAGAGGTGGAGGGAAAAGTGCTTGGAGGCCCTGTTAGAGAAGGAGCCACCACATGTAGAGATAGAGGGATCTTTGGCATGTTGAAGGTTTTCTGACCTTGAGTCTGACCTTGAGTCTGCTGTGACTTTTCCTTAGGTCCCTCTTGCTATCCCCTCAAGATTTAGACATGGAGATTTTTGAAGTTCCTTTTAGCTCTCATATTTCCCTGAGTTCACCTTGGGCTACTGGATGGGATATATTTTGATTGTCTTGATTATGTAGTTGAATTGTTTGTAATATAGAAGGCCCTTATATTTTGACCCATGGACTACAATATGCTTTGAGTATGCGGTGTGTGTGTGTGTGTGAGAGAGAGAGAGAGAGAGAGAGAGAGAGAGAGAGAGAAACAGAGACAGAGACAGACACAGAGAGAAATTCCTGGGGCTTGAACTCAGGGCCTAGGCACTATCCCTGAGCCTTTGTGCTCAAGGCTACCGCTCTACCACTTGAGCCACAGGTCTAACTCTGGCTTTTGGGTGGTTAATTTGAGATGAGTCTCATGGACTTTCCTATCTGGGCTGGCTTTTGAACCACAACCCTCAGATTTCGCCTTGTGAGTAGCTGGGGTTAAAAGTATGAGCCATCAGTGCCCAACTACGATGCATGCACATGCATGTGGTGTGTGTGTGTGTGTGTGTGTGTGTCCGTGTGTCTGTGTGCGTCTGTGTGTGCCTTAAACTCAGGGCATGGGCACTATCCCTTAGCTTTTCACTCAAGGCTGGCTCTGTACCACATGAACTTCATTTCTCGCTTATTGCCGGTTTACTAGTCTCAAGGACGTTCCTGCCTAGACTGGTTTTGAATTTCAGTCTTCAGATCACAGCCTCCTGAGTATCTAGGATTTCAGGTGTGAACTACTAGCTCCTGGGTACAGTATGCATTTATTTTTCTGTTGCAAATATTTGTTCAGTCTACATGAAGGGCTGTGAAGACAATCTCTCTCTGATATTTCACGATCTACTTCCTTCTCTTTATACTTCTGGCTTCACTATGCAACCAGAGAACTTCCTTTCTTCTTCCCTAGAACCTCACCTCCATTGTTAGAAGGTGGTGTCATTGTAGAAAAGATAAATGTATACTTTAGATCTGTCATGCCACACACATTAGGAAGCAGGCCTTAGATGCACAGGTAGAGAACATCAGAGGTTGATGTTACCACCACCATCATCATCTTCTTTATCATCATCATCATTGTCTTCATCATCAGATCATTACTGTTTTTTTTTTGTGAGTCATGAGGCTTGAACTCAGGGCCTGGATGCTGTCTCTGAGCATATTTGCTTGAGGCTAACACTCTTCCATTGAGCCACCTCTAGTTGAGTTCCACCTCCAGTTTTCTAGTGGTTTACTGGAGATAAGATTCTCATGGTCTTTCCTGCCCCAGGCTGGCTTTGAACCACGATCCTCAGATCTCAGCCTCCTGAGTAACTAGGATGACAAGTATGAGTCACCAGCCCCTGACTAGAAGCTGATTAAAAAAATATATTCCTTCCCAATACTCACAACAAGAAGGTAAAAACATTCAATTTCCATATTTTATAGGTAAGTAAATTAGAACCAAGGGATATTCTGCCACCAACCTTGAGATCACACAGGCTGTCTTCAAACCCGAGTGTGCTGGATTGCAGAACCCACTCCTTCTCACCTTTTAACAGTTTCTTACACTTCCTCTGCCATTCAACAACTTCCCATGGTCTCTTGTTCAGCTGGAGCTTACAATGTCATAGCATTCAGAGCCCCAGACCAGTGTAGTGAGCAGGAATAATGGCCTGAAAAGCTGAAAGGCTATGTGAGCCTCTAGACTTTGGCTGAGCCATCTGCTTGGACACCAAGCCTCTGTTATTGTTAAAATGGTTAAAAATACCCATCTGGCCATGGTCATGAGGTTCCAGCAGGATCAGGGCTGAGGAGACACTGCATTTTGTCATGTTCTACCCAGCCACTCATTAACATGGCGCTCTGGCACCTGTTTCTGAGAGGGTCAGCTTCAGAGGTGTTGGAGCAGGCTGTGACATCTCATTAGCAGCTGGGATTTAGATTCAGGGAGAGAGGAGCATGGGGGAAGAGGAGGAGGGATGGAAGGGGGACAGCCTCTATCACCCACGGTCCTGCTGCAATTCTGTATTGAGAGATGCTTCCTGGGACTGGCACCATGCCGTGGGCTATCTCTGTCTCTGATGTGTCAGCAACATTGAACAGGAGGAGATTCAGGATGAGTTGGGAAAGACCTTATAACAGATTCTGCTTAAATATCTATCCAGAGTTAAACCTTTAGATATAACAGAGGTGGCTGATGCATTTTACCAGGAACCTTGTCGAGGGTGGGGAGCAGGGTACATGGCAGTTGAGTTCAAGTGTAACATGCAGACACCTCTGACTCTCCAATTCTCCCTTTCTCTTACCTTATACCTGCGAGCTCTCCCTTCATATTGACAGCGATGATGGGAGGAGATGAGGCTATTTCCTTTAACACCGGAAGGCTGCAGGTGTAGATCAAGTGGTAGAGCATCTACCTAGCAAGCAAAGTTAAAAACGTTCTGAATTCAAGCCAGCCTCTAAGTAACCCTAGCTTCTCAGGAAGCTGAGATCTGAGGATCACAGATCTCAGATAGGAAGCCATCCTGGATGGGTAAGTGGCCGAGGCTCTTATATCTTCAAATAACCACCCAAAAAGATGACAGTAGAGCGAGGGTTATACAGAGCCTTGATTGGTAGCATTAGACATCCCCAATGCATTTCCCACTGGGTCAAACTGCCTTTTGCTGTCTGAAGCTGGCGATGTTCTCATTAGCTTACAAATACCAGCATGTAAGTGAACATTTCCAATTTGTCCATGTCTGCTCTAAAGGTCTGCCTTCCTGGTGCAATGTAGAGGAGCATTCGTGATCTTTTGTCCAGTTGTCTGTCTCCATCACAAGGGAAGTGCTTAAAGTGAAGGCTGGATTTTCTCAGCTGTATCTATGGTCCCAGATTCTTGTGGCCTTGAAGTGGTATCTGGATTGTTTTTACTTCCTTGCTTATCACTTTCTCAAAAACACTCACATACCTACAGTCCTATTCACACAAGCCTTTTTTATTTTTATGTTTTAGAATTATCATATGGGAGGGTGCTTAGGAAAAAGAGCTAGCACATATTGAAAGAGAACCCAAGCCTTGCATTTGGGGTTTGAGCTATTACCTGTCTGTCCTTACCCACTGTATTGTTATGCTAGAAGTGTCTGCTTGATCTGTGGAACCTCAACCCAACCTGTTCCCTCCACGGCAGAGGCATTTAAAGTCACAGATCCTAGAGTAAGCAAATCTAAAGTGTTTAATCTATTATTAATCAGCCAGTTGCCAAAATGATAGAACTCTGGGTGGTGGCGGGGGGTGGGGAAAGGGGGCGCTGAGGAAGACATCAATATTTATGGCCCTGTTAATGATTGCTTATTTCATTCCCCCTCCTTTCTCTCCTCTCCCAACTACATTCCCTCCTTGCTCAAGATGAGAACAGAAATATGAAGGCTGTTATGTCGTATGTCATTAGACAAGGTAGGAGTATCGTGTTTTGCAATGAGATAACTCCAGAATGAAGTTGCATGTTTGTTCGAGAATATTGGCTGTTAGGTTGTGGCAACTCTCTTGTCAAGATAAGTTCAACAAAAACCAGGCTACATTCCATGATTTCATGGGAGAGTTTAGGGAATTAGGAAGGACTAGAGAAAATTCTTTCACGCATAATTCAATTTCCTGATGAAGCAACAGAGGCTCAGAAAGGGAAAGAGGCTTCTCTTTGACCATGTATTTATTTAGTTTTATACTCGACCAACATAGGAAATGTCGAGCATTTCCTAGAGCAAGAGTGCTGAATGCTTAGTCTCTGACTAAAAGCCCTCCAACAGCTTCCACTGCACTTGGAAAAATGGAGGCACTCTACCTAGAAGCCCTATTTGACCTTGCTCTGACCTTTACTTTATTCTGCCCTTCTTTTCTGTGATCCAGCATCTGTGGCTTTTATTGTTTTATTGTCACTGAATATATAACCAGGCTTCTTGACTCCCTTGAAACCTTTGAATCAACTGTCCACATTGAGTCGATTTCTTTTCCCTTCCTCATTTCTGGCTATTTCTATTGTGGGCCTCCATATAAACTTGACTTTTTTCAGATGCTTGCCATAATGAGTCACCTGCTCTCATCCCATTAAGTCACTTCCTTTCATGCCTTTTTATCTATTTTTGTCCTAATATTGGGGCTTGAGCACTAGGCCTGAGCACTGTCCCATCTTGGCTTTTTTGTTAAGGCCTAGTGTTCTACCACTTGAGCCACACCCCCACTTGCAGCTTTTGTGTGTATGTGTGTGTGTATATGTGTGTGTGAGTGTGTGGGTGGTTCATTGGAGATATGAGTCTCATGAACTTTTCAGCCTTGGCTGGCTTTGAACTGTGGTCCTTAGATCTCAGCCTCATGAGGAATTAGATGACAGGTCTAAGACTCCCATACCTGGATGTCATTATCTTTTAATTGACCTGTGGTAGTGTTTCTTTACACGATGATGTACTGCTGAATGTTTAATACCTATATCTCATGGTGGAGGTATGGGAAGCATAGGGAAAGGAATATGATGATTTATACTATCTAGCAATTCCTGTGGTATAAATTCTTCCACCATAATGGATTTCATGACTCGAGTTACCTAAAAGGATGATTAGAATGAGAAATTGGAATGACATAGATACACTCCTGGGAATCAGCATAATCTAGACAGGGCACATTTTGTTTCTGACTTTACCATGTTTATTTCTTTCTTTGGGCTTCTCTTTTTCCTACTATGTGATATATGCTCCAGAGTAGGGCTTTATTTCTGTTTGTGTTCCTAGCACCTGAAACAGGACATGGAACATAACACTGGGTGGATTATGACAATGATCGCAGTCACCCTGCCAAACTGGAAAACTAAAAAGCAGAAAGAGAAAGTAGTTGTCTTACCCAGTGAGTAGATTGGGGTGGCCTGGATTTGCATTCAGGCAGTTTTATTTCCAGAGCTTTTTTTTCTAGGTTTCAAGCTACATGCATTTGCTACTCTTGAAGAACAAATAGTCTAGAGGAAAAAAAAAAGGCAGGGGTTGGGAATAAGGCTAGTGGTAGAGTGCTTGCCTAGTATGCATGAAGCCTTGGGTTCATTTCCTCAGTGTCACATAAGCTGAAAAAGCCAGAAGTGGTACACTGTGGCTCAAGTGGTAGAGCGCTAGCCTTGAGCAAAAGAAGCTCAGGGACAGTGCCCAGGTCATGAATTCAAACCCCACCCCCTCAAAAGAATAAAAAGATATTTGAACAAAAAGGACAAATGTGTCCATACAGATGCATATTACAGGGCTGGGCAGTATGGAGGGCCATGGTCGTGTGGCCTGGCAATCAGGTAATGCTGTATGATAAAGGTATTGTGTCTTTTATGTTCATTGTGGGGGTTCTGGTGTGGTGGTTGAACTCAAAGCCTCAGGCTTGCTTAGACCCCTGTTTCTCTGCTTGAGCCTTTCTCTCAGTCATTTTTGCTGTCATGTATTTAGTCATTTTTGCTGTCATGTATTTATTTTCAAATTGGGTCTCTTACAATTGCCAAGAATTGGTCATTCATGGGCTGTGATCCTTTTCCCTTTACTTCTTGCATCTTAAAGATTGTTCAGCACCTCATTTGGCATATTTCATTTGCTGGTGCTTTTCCCAGCCCACAGGCCAAGAACCAATCACATTTGAGATCTACAGCATGACAGTATTTATTGCTTCTGAATGTTTCTATACCTGTGTCTCCTTGGGGGAGACAGGGACACACTGGAAAAACAAAGTATGGATTTTGTCACATCTTCCAACTCCTGTGGTATAAACTCATATCCTGTTGGTTGATTGGTTCTGGGGTTTGAACTCAGGGCCTCATACATACTAAGCAACACTCTCTACCACTTGGTGCCACCTTCTCCACCCCAAAGGTGTTAAACATAACCAAGATATGGAAGATATTCACAGATGAGTTATATTTTCTGCCTGGTACAATTGATTTTATGAAATCTCCCTTGGATGAGAAGAGGAATCAGACTTCTCTTAAAAGTAAAGAATCTACAGAAGCAATAACAAAGATTTTCATTACATGAGAAATCCAAGGATCCACTTGAACTAAACTTCCAGAAAGATTTTTCACTCCTCACCTCTGCTTCGTGCAATGTACTCTGATAAAAGACTTGTTTAACTCTGTTGAATTTCACACACAATTCTGCCTCTTGATTTGTTTTTCCTCTTGCGTCATAATTTCAGTTGGCCATTCACCCAGAATGGTGGTGAGTGGGAAGTATGCTTTTTCTGACTCATTGCTTTTGTTTTTGTTTTGTTTTGTTTTCCAAACAACCAGCTTATTCAAGAGACTGAGCTCTGAGGATCATGATTCTAAGCCAACTTATCTCCATGCAATTCTTATCTCCAATTAAACAACAAAAAGCCAGAAGTATTGCTGTGGCTCAAGTGGTAGAGCACCAACCTTGAGTGAAAAAGCTAAAGAGCACCACTCAGATTCTAAGTTCAAGGCCCAGTACCAACACACAGACACACACATCACACACAGACACAGACACAGACACAGACACACACACACACACAGACACACACACACACACACACATTATCATGTGAGTCGGGTCTTGGCAGTAAAGAAATTGAAAATCTCATTTCTTCCATTTTCTACTTTAGAGACTCATAAAAATGAGTTAATCTTGTGAGAGTATCATTTTGTGCCTTTGAAATTTAATCTTAAAATTTAAATCATTTTCTTTCATTTCTATCCAGGATATATAATCTTTTCTTTTTGGCATTACTGGAGTTTGAAATCAAAACTTACTTAGCTGAGGCTCTACTACTTGAGCCATACCTCCTGTCCTGCTTTTTGGTTCATTATTTTGGAGATGGTGCCTATTAGACTTTACCATGTGGGTTGGCTTCAAACCACTATGGTTCTGATCTCTGCCACTGGAGTAGCTAGGACTCTAGGCATCAGCCATGGGCAGCTGGCCAGGATGCATAAGTTCATATCAACAGAGCAGTCTCTATCTCCTGAGCGTCCACCATCTCTGTCTCAACCCTTTTCTACCACCAGCCTTCAAGGACAGATCCTTTTTATGAGTGTATGTGTATTTCTTCTTTTCATTATTTTAATTTTATCATATTTAAGAACTTGTACAAAGGTGTTTCAGTGCAAGGTATCCATTTATCAGCTGGTAAATAGAATGCATCTTGACCAATGTAACCACTTTCCTCATTCTCTCCATCTCTCCCAATCTCATCCATCCCCCAGTTTTTATAGCTCCATTTTCACTTATGTACATTGAATATTATAACTGAATTCTCCCATGCTTCCTCTCTCCATTCCTCTAACTCACCTCCCCCAACCCCTTAACTTCATTCATGCGCCTGACACGTCAAGTTTCAATCTCCTAGTATGTATTTTGTTAGACTGTAAGTTCGATATTCAAAGGTGGTCCACCATTTCAATAATCTGCAGATATCATATTTTAGTTAATATATTTATGTAAATATGTGTTTGACCCTGTGTGTGTGTGTGTGTGTGTGTAAATTAGATCTAACTTCCACTAAGAAAAAAAGCATATGGGGGCTGGGAAGGTGGCTCAGTGGTAGAGCACTTGCCTTGTATGCCAGAGGCCCTGGGTTCGATTCCTCAGCACCACATAAGCAAAAAGAAAAAAGCCAGAAGTGGCGCTGTGGCTCAAGTGGTAGAGTGCTAGCCTTGAGCTGAAGAGCTGAGGGACAGTGCCCAGGCCTAGAGTTCAGGCCCCACGACTGGACCCCCCCCCCAAAGAAAGAAAAAAAGCATATGTAAGACAGGTCCTGTATCAAAACTCCTACAATCAGATATGTGTGTTGGTAGTAAATTATTCTTCTTTGGGTTGTCTTTCAGCAGTATGTATTTATTTCTCTTTCTATTTTCTCTATCAGCTTCTTCAGGCCATGTACCAAGTTGTGTTACCCTCCCAACACCTGGAACAATGCTGGGAATCTCTGTTCTTCTCATGCATTCTTTGCTTAGATGAATGAATAAATAATGAATAAAGAAGTAGAAAGAAAAAAATCAAATTTATAGGACTCTAAATGGAGAGAAAATCTGAAGCTTGGAAATAAAATGCATCTCTCTCTTTCTCTCTCTCTCTCCTTGAATTTATTCATTTATTTATAAGCTAAGAGCATTTTTACCTATTATCTTTTTAATCCTCTGAGTATATTAACGTGGTTAACATGAAGGTTTATGAAGTACTTTGTGCTTCCTGGGGAGAAAATGGTACAGAAATGTTGAAGTATTACACATAATCACCTCCCCTCAGGAAGAAAAAAGAGAGCAGCATGCATTTTTCGGGGTGGATTAATTTTGTGTATCTCCAATGGAAATCAACAAGACCATTGGTCATTTCTTTAAATGTGAAATAATTTGCACTTTGCCACTGGTGAATACCCTCTATTTTAACTAAGTACATTCTATAGAATTTTCACCTAGAAAACTAGATAAAAATACTTCAGTATTTGTCTTACAGAATCTGTAGTATTAGACATAAATGTATTAGAAAGGAATAAGTTAGCAAAGTAACAGAGATCCAACCGCTTTTTTCCTTTTGTCTTGAGATCCAGGTACTCTAGTGTGTGTTTATTTGTGAATTTAATGTTTTGAGTCTGGGTATCACAAAAAATAACAAATATAGGTAGGGACACAAGAGATTTTATCTTTCGTGCATTCTTTTTAATGTACTTATAATGTACTAGGTGATTTTTTTTGTTGTTTCTTTGTATGTTCTTCCCCAATGATATAACTTCTGTTTTCACTATATTTGATTCTGGTGCCCTGCATCTTGTATATACATTTTTCTAATTTGGGGAGGGAAAAAGAAAGAACAAAATGCTGAAATAAGGATACAGGATGACCCACTGTAACAATGAGATGTACAGACATTATGTTGAAAACAAACTTTACAACTTTGGTGGGGGCAGGGAGGAGTTGGGGAGGTGGGGAGGAAAAGGATGGTAGGGGAAAAACAAAGGAGGGAGTAACAAACCTCAACAGGAAATGTACTCATTACCTTACTCATGTAACTGTACCCCCTCCAAACAGCATCTTTACAATAAAAAATATGTATTAAAATATATAAGCCAGTTACCAGGGGGTTCATGCCTGTAATCCTAGCTACTTAGGAGATTGAGATCTGAGCATCACAGTTCAAAGCCAGCCCAGGCAGAAAAGTTCTCATGAAATTTTTATCTCCAATTAACCACCAAAGAGGAGGAAGTGGAGCTGTGGTTCAAGTGATAGAGTGCTAGTCTTGAGTAAAAGCACTCAGCGACAGTGCTCAGGCCCTGAGTTCAAGCCCTACCATCACTACCACCACCCACAACAAAACCCACCAAAATATATTGGAGGGTGTGCTGGTATTAGGACTTGAACTCAGGACCTGGGCGCTATCCCTTAGCTTTTCACTCAAGGTTGACTCTCTATTAGTAAACAAATACCATTCTTTCTCACATTCCCTCACTACTGGCTATTCAGAATATTTTGGTGTTATAACTGCTTCACTTATCAAATTTTCCTTGTTTTCATGCTTCTAAACTACTTATGATCATAGAGTTGAACTTTGATTTAATTTTTGTATGTGGTGTGTGTGTGTGTGTGTGTGTGTGTGTGTGTGTGTGTGTGTGTGTGTATGTGTACTGGTAGTAGGTCTTGAACTCTGGGTCTTGAGTTCTCACTTGACTTTTTTATTCAAGGCTGACACTCTACCACTTGAGCCACAGGCTCCACTTTTGTCTTTTTTACTGGTTAATTGGAGATAGGAGTCTCATGGACCTTTCTGGCTTTGAATTGTGATCCTCAGAACTCAGCCTCCTGAGAAGCTAGGATTACAAGCTTAAGCCACGAGCGCTCAGCTTAAACAAAGTTTCTTTATTTCTTTGCTGTCGGCAAATTTTCAGAGACTCATTGAAAGAAATTCTCTGGCAAGCATTTCCTTTTTGTCAAACAGGGGTAAACTAATTTTGCCATCCATACCAAGATATTGTATAAGCAGTAAAGCTGTACTTGTTAGTTTTGAAGACTTATTTTCAGCTTGCTGTGAATGTTTGTTCCTGTCTAGAGTGTTTACAGTACTTGCTTAGGAGGAAACCCTTTTCTGTGAGGTTTATCTTTCTTTTCTTTTTTTTTTTCTACTCACTTTTCAAAGCTGCAAAGACTATTTGTGAGAATCTAGTGTGGTGTGAGTTCACTCCCTCTGAAAAGGTATGGTGCTCATTGTAAACCTTGCAAGTGCATACTGCTAGTATGGTCATTGTACCTTCTGTCAGAAGATTTCCTTCCATCCTGACTCAGTCCTGGTTCTTTAAGAGTCGTAGAACACAGGCACATCATTTTCTGTTACTTTGCAGAGTGAATTTAAACACAAAGGACCAGAATAGTGCATTACATCCTTCCTACCTACTCAAAGATTCTCCCAGAATTTTCTCCCCAACTAATTTCAACATCACTTTTGTTCTGGCTTTCTAAACTGCATTTCCTTGGTATGACAATAATGCATTCAGATTTTTTTTTTTTGGTGTCAGTCCTGCGGCTTGAACTGAGGGCTTGGTCACTGTTTGAGAGCTTTTGTGCTCAAGGCTAGCACTCTTATCACTTGAGCCACAGGTCTGTGTCCAGTTTTTTCTGGTGATTATTTGGAGACAAGAGTCTCATGGACTTTTCCTGCTCTATCTAGCTTCAAATCATGAGCCTCAAATCTCAGCCTCCTGAGTAGCTAGGATTACAGGTGTGAACCACCAGCACCCAGCTTATAGACAGATTTTTTTTTAACTTCAATACCATTGCATGGGTATGTGTTATTTTTTTAAAAATTCTTTGTTTTAGATGTATAAATTGGTTTCATATTTATTATGCTTTACTAAGTAATATTCTAACAAGTACACTCAAACAGGTTATTATGTAATTGTTGAACATCTGTAACTATTCCTATAGATATCTAGGCCATTTAATGAGTTGTATTGATTACACATTTTTAAAGTTCTCTTTAAATAGTTGTATGAAAGGATTTCAATTCACTATGTCAGTTCATGAGTACAGTATGTCTTGATCTATGTCATCCCCTCCAATCATTCTCCTCTCTCTCTCCCAAACCCACCCATCCCCCTCACGTTACCTGATTCCATTTTCACACACGTGTGTTGAATATTATGATTGTATTGGCCCACATTTCCTCTCTCCATGTATCTTCCCCCTCCTCTTTGCCTTCCTCCCTCACATGTTTTAACTTCCAAGTATTCATTTTGTGGAACTGTAAGTTCATTTTTTTTCTCATCCAGAGCAAAGGAAGAAAGTCCAGAAGTGACCAGGAGTAGTTTGGCAATTAGCCATAGAAGCCAATGGAAGATGATTTTCCAGAAATGTCTCTGTTATGGTCTGCTCTCTTTCAGGACTCCCCTAAAGATGACAAATGCGAGAGAGCACCTGAAATTAGCACTCTGGAGTCTATTGACTCTCTGCCTCTGGGCCTAACAGCATGGATGAATCCTCCTACTTCTTCCTTCTCCATCTAAAGTGGGTGTTTGTGCCCAGCAGACACACATTCTCATCCACGCTATGCCAGTCTTTCTTGTGATTCTGCATCTCCTTGCCTCTTTTTTTAAAAATTATTATTGTAAAGATACTATACAGAGGGTTACAGTTACATGAGCAAAGTAATGAGTACACTTCCTATTGAACATTGTTACCCCCTCCATTGTTTTCCCCCTACCATCCCCTCCCTCCCTCCCTTCCCCGAGGTTCTTTTTTTTTTAATTGTGATTAAGTGATTACATAATTTCCCAAATTTCACAGTATTGTGGAATAATGATGCTCATTTAAAGTCACAAGTTCATTCTAACTTTCCTGGAGCAAATTGTCTATCACGGTCTGTAACATATAACGGTATACACATATACACCATACATGTGATCAGCAGCATGGGGATATTTAGTAGTGGTTCGACCAGATGAGTGGAAGTTCTTTGTTTCTTAAGTCCTGTTAATTTTGTTGTACCACCTAACATTTTGGATTTAACATCCACTTATCAGGGAGACCATGTACCGTTTGTCTCTTTGCTCTTGGCTTACCTCACTCAACATGATTCCTTCTAGGTCCATCCATTTCCCTGCAAATGCCATTATTTTGTCATTTCTAATGGCTGCATAATATTCCATTGTGTATAGATACCACAATTTTTGGATCCATTCATCTACGGTGGGGCATTTGGGTTGTTTCCATATCCTAGCTATTGTGAACAGTGCTGCAATAAACATGGAGGTGCACGTGTCCTTGTGTACTGGTTCCTGTTGTTCAGGGTAGATCCTTGCCTCTTTTGATAGAGTAAGGTTCTTCATCACGAGTGACACATCACAGCCCATGTTCCTTAGAGCTGTACTTCAAAGATGGGCACGTGTAGGCCATGGGTTTGTAGGAAGCTCTGTCAACTGATCGTGACAGGGGTAGATCTAGAACCCAGAAATTCTCATCCAAATCTAGTGCTCTGGTCACTGGCCTGAAAGTACTTGCTTTGGCCCTGAGAAGATGGGTGGAGGAAGAGCAGGAGGCATTCATGAGTGTGGGTTATTGGGGCCCCTATGGGTAATTAGGTTTCCCTTTGCTAGGGAAGCCAGATACTCCAGGTTCAGAAGATAGAAAAAGTCAATTTCCTTTCCTTCCAGTAACAGATCTTCCTGTACCTCATGCCATTTCCAAACCTAGGCAATCAGAAGCAGTAGGCTCTGGCACTTCCCATCCTAGGACAAGATAGAGATGAAAGAAGCACTCTTTCTGAGCTGACCCAATAGGCTTCCCATCCACTGAGTACATTTGGTTGCCTGACTGCTAATTGTTAAGAAGGGCACACAGAATGCAAGCATTTCCCATGTGGAAACTCTCTGAAAATGTCAGCTGAGCAGAGATTTAAGCCCTGTTTTGAAGGAAGCGTTTGGTGATTGGCAATTTGGTCCTCAGAACTCACGTCTCTGCTTCTCTTTTGAATGTTTCTACATAGTAAATTTGGGGACCACTTAAATTGAGTGAGTTATTCAGACTTCAGATGTCTGACTTGGATTCTATATTTTTTAGGTTTTTCCCTTTTCCTTTTGTTGCAGCTTTTGAATCTGGCCTTGTCTCTAATTTTTTTGGGGGGAGGGGGGTGGAGAGGCTCAGCAATTTTTTTTCAAGAACTCAAGCTTCCAGTGTTTATAGTTTGTTTCATCCATCCTGTAGACAAATTATTTAAAGCCTATAAGCCTCATCTTAACATAGAGGATCATTATGTATTTCATGAGATAATGCATGTTGCCTAGCATGTGGAAGTGTTCTGTAAATGATAACATTATTATTGCAGATTTGGCTATTTCTAAGAGCTACAGGGAATACTAAGTTGGACAGAGGACTAGTCCTGTGGTAAAGGAGACTAAAGTCTACAATGCAATTTCTAGGAATTACAGGTGGTATGAACTGTATGTGTGTGTGGGGGGGATAAGTAGGTAGATAGATATTTGGACACTATGTATGATGTCATATATTCTGCTCATCCCATCATATACATATATGCTTGTACACATGACCATCATATGTTTATCAGGACATTATATATGCAGCATTGTATCTTAAGTCTTATCAAAGTGGTGTTCTTAATCTATTCTGGAAAGGGTAGACTCAGTGACAGGGCTCTGGCTGAGACACATGCCTTCCATTTGATGCAGATAATTTTACAGAAGAGGTTTCCAGTGGGTTAGGTTCAACCATGGATTCATTTTTATACAGTTAAGACAAAAGGGGAAAATTAAAGCACAGAGAATGCCAGGAGATTAAAAAATATGTTTGGGTCACAACCCAACAACTCATTTGGAGTCAAACAGGGGGATAATGAAGAAAATGGGAAGGATACACCAGGAAAGGAAGTGGAATTCCAGGATGCCAAGCCGAGACACAGAGGAAGAACTCAGAGCGGGAGGAATCTCAAGGTAAACTGAATCTGTAGTCTCCAGAAGAACTCACATATTCACCTGTGAGATTCACCAGGCTGCCTGGGTTGCCGTTGTGACCACGATTCCTTCTCAGGAATCTCTCCTTCACACCCTTCCTTCCATTAGGAAGGAAACTTTACCAACTTACCTAATTGTGTTATGCTACATTCACAGAATTGCATGACGGTCAGAACACAGAGGCTTTTCTCAATACCAGTATTAAAGAACATAGATTTAACAAAGGCTCACTGGAGTATGGCTGGGAGGTTTTAGACAATTTCCTTCCATTTTGGCAGACTTGAAGTCCATGGATCCATTACTAGTTTCTCTCATTCATACCTCCCCAGGATTATTTTGTCCAGAAAAAAAATTTACTGAACAGCTAATACACTTCAAAAAGTATGAATGAAGGTTAACCCATCATATATATCATATGTAACTCAAAAAGTTATTACAGTATGGTTCAAGTCCACCAGGGACTTTGGAATCCACTGAGGAAATTGAAGGAGTGGAATATGTAATAATATATGGATATGTATGCATATAAGGGTATCTTCCTGTCTAGATATATATTATATACAGGCAGGCTTAGATATAGCTGCAGATATAGATCTAACCATATGTGTAGATAGAGCTATATGGTGTATAGATATAGATCATAGGAATATAGATCGATACTAAAGGAGGAATCTCTGAGGAGAGGAACACAAAGGCACAGTGCCTCTGATCATATAAAATAAAATTAATCAAAATGAACTCCAGGATATGGAATCCAGAGGGTTTTCTTTTCTTTGTTGCTGTTTTGGTTTTCTTTTCTCTTTGTCTTACTTATTCATCTGCCTTTGGGAGTGTAAAAGGAGGCACCAAAGTGGAGGGACAATGTAGCAGTGATACTCACAAGACACTAAACTTAAAATGAACTGTACAGTTTGTGACTAGGGACTGGAGGGAAAAACTGGGAGAGAACAAAGGAAGGGGTGACACTATCCAAAAAGAAAAGTACTCTTTTCCTGACTTATGTAACCCTAACCCCTGTGTACATCAACTTATAATAACAATAAAAATTTAAAAAGAGAAATATAGATGATAGAAATATGGATGACAGATAGATAGATAGATAGATAGATAGATAGATAGATAGATAGATAGATGATAGGTGGGTGGGTGGATACAAAGCTTCTAGAGAAGTAAGGAGAGCTTTTAGTTAATTAAATAAAGAGAGGAAAAGAGACTAGCATGCCTAAGAAATCACAAGAACATCGGTTCTGAAGAGGATGGCTTCACAGAGAAGTAAAGAAAAACTACTATCTTAACTGTAGTATTCAGGGAGAGACTCTAAATGCTTTGAATGCCAAGCAGCGCCAGCAAGCAAATGGTATACTGTATATTCCTTCTCTTCCTGTTTGTCAATGAAAGCCTGAGGATTAAAGAATAGGTTTGCAAAATGGAGCTAGGTACATGGGGGAGGGCCGAGGTTTAGGGAAGGGGTCACATTGATTGAGATGTGTTATACTCATAAACTGACTTGTGGAGTTGACACCACTTTGTACAACTATTTAAAGATTCCCCCCACCAAAGGAGTAGGTTTTCAAAAGAGTGATACCCCTGGACAACTATCACCAACAGGTCTTTTTAAAAAACTGTTTTTATTATCTTTAAGTAGTTGTACAAGGAGTTGACATCCAACAAAGCAGATTTTTAAAAATACAATGCATCTTGATCATTGTCACCCCTTTTAACATTCTTACCCACCCCTACTCACCTTTTTCCTTATCTTAGCTTTAGGTTATGTATTTAACTTCTTTTGCCATTTAACAAGCCGTTACAAGCACTATGCATCTTGATCTGTGTCACCGCTTCAACATTTTCACCCCCTTGACCCACCCCTTCCCTTACTTTTCTTAATTTTTGTGATAAATACAATTAATTTTTTTTTGGTCCATCGTGGGGCTTGAACTCTAGGCTTAGGGCACTGTCCTTGTGTTCTTTCAGCTCAAGGCGAGTGCTCTACCACTTGAGCCACAGCGCCACTTCCGGTTTTCTAGTGGTTTGTTGGAGATAAGAGTCTCATGGAGGGCTGGGAATGTGGCTCAGTGGTAGAGCGCTTGCCTTGCATGCTCGAGGCCCTGGGTTCGATTCCTCAGCACCACATAAACAAAAAGAAAAAAGCCAGGAGTGACGCTGTGGCTCAAGTGGTAGAGCACTTGCCTTGAGCTGAAGAGCTGAGGGACAGTGCCCAGGCCCAGAGTTCAGGCCCCACGACTGCCCCCTCCCCCCAAAAAAATAAGAGTCTCCTGGACTTTCCTGCCCTGGCTGTCTTTGAACCTCGATCCTTAGATCTCAGCCTCCTGAGTAGCTAGGATTACAGGCTTGAGCCACTGGTGCTCAGCTTCGTGAGACTCTTATCTCCAATTAATCACAGAAAAAGGTGGAAATGGTACTGTAACTCAAGGGATAGTGCTAGCCTGGAGCAAAAGGAACTTAAAGACTATGTCCAAGCCCACACCAAAAAAAGAAATGAACACACAAAAAAGAATGAACAAGAATAATAAACTCTTTGGAGAGTTCAAATAGTAATAGCAAGACTAAGTCAAAGCCAATAAGTCTTAGGAATAGAAAGGGGTGGTCTGCATTGTCAGTTAAAAATGAATATCTTGAAAAAGAAATGTCTAGCTGTCTTTTGCCAGGCTGGAAACGGAATTAAAAACTGGGAAAGCAAGCCAAGTTATGTCTACCACCTTGGAACCTGGCTGTTAAAAGTTTATTTCAGAATTTCCCTCTGTCTTTCAGCCTAGAAAGGTAGATTCAGACAAGCTTTGCACAGACGTTGCTAAGTCGACAGACCTGAAAGGCGATGCCACCTTCTGTTTATTTCCAGTTCAAGGACAGCCTTGTTGTCCCTGTGCTATCCTTACCCTGGGATGCAGTGTTTCTCGGGACTTCCCCTGGTCTCCTCAGGCAGGTGGAAGTGTAGGCATTGATCAGCTGATGACAAAGCTGATTACCCTGAGGTAGGGGTGGGAGGTGGGGAGTAGGTAGAGGTCTCATCACTGGGTGTCTGTGAGCAGAGGACCTGCATCAGCCGTGTGGTTACAATGAAGACAGATTGCTAACACCAACCAAGAGTGCATGCGTTATGAAGTTCTCTGCTTCTGCCTTCCATTCTTCCCCCTCCTGTGTCCCCTGAGATACGAGGTTTGCCCTCATGGCCATTTTGCAAACAGAAGACATGAAGCGCTTAAGACTTTTCCAGTTTGCAGAGATCTCAACTGGTATTAAAGTGAGAGATTTGAGATTTGAATGCATCCTTTATTAGCTGGGTATATTAGCGCACATCTGGCACTGAGTTCTTGGATTCAAAAGCCTGAGGAAGGAGGGTTATGAGTTCGAGGCCAGCTTGGACTCTGCCACCAGATCCTGTCTCAAAAAGAAAAGACATTAACTAATAAATTAGAAGAAAAACAGTTGGGCACAGGTGGCTCACACCTGTAATCCTAGCTACTCAGGAGGAAGAAATCTGAGGATCATGGTTCAAAGCCAGCCCAGGCAGGAAAGCCCATAAGAGTCTTATCTCCAATTAACCACCAGAAAACCAGAGTAGAGCTGTGGCTCAAATAGGTAGAGCGCTAGCCTTGAGTGGAAAAAGCTCAGGGACAGTACCTAGTACTGAGTTCAAGCCCCACAACTGACAAAAAAATAAAGAATAAACGAACACACACACACACACACACACACACAAACAAGAAGCCTTCCTGATTTTATATTTTATAGGCCAAGCTTTAGTATATTTATTTTGACTTTCCGGAAAAGTCTGTAGAATCCACATGCTTCTCAGTAATCCAACGGAACATGACCTTTTTGCTTTCTCCTGCCCTGTGCTTTCATAATCCCACCGTGAAAGATGAACGAATCTTTGGTCCCTGAACTTTCACTAGGACATAAAGGGTTTTGGATTAAGTTTCAATTATTCTTCTAAGGGTGAGGCTCATGTGATCAGGGAATGTGGCTAAGGCAAAGGTAAAAATCAAAACAGAGGCTCAAAAAGTATGATAAAATGGGCGGAAAATGCCTCTTCCTCCATACAATATCTGATTGCTGAGGGTGAACTAAATAGCTGATAAACTAATACATCGCCAGGGATATGTTAGGACTCAGAAATAGCAGGTAGGAGAGACAAGGTGAAAGTTCAGATCTTCCCACCTGTCCACAGGATGATTTCAGGCAAGTTCCTTGGATAGAGGTTTTTTTTTTTTTATTTTGTTTGGTATTGTTTTGGTTGTTGTTTTATTTTGTTGAACTCAGGGCCTGGGCACCATCCTTGAACTGTTTTGTGCTCAAGGCTAACACTCTACCACTTGAGCCACAGCACCACTTCTGGCTTTTTCTGAGTAGTTTATTTGATATTTAGAGTCTCATGAACTTTCCTGCCTAGGCTGGCTTCAAACTGAGATCCTCAGATCTCAGGCTCCTGAGTAGCTAGGATTACAAGTGTGAGCCACTAGCACCCAGTTTTGGTGGAGATTTTGAATGTAAGGACCTTTATAGAATCCTCATCTGCATGGTTCTAAATTATGCTACACAAAAGTGTAGAGCTCACCACTCCTTTCTCTGGAGAAAATCTTTGTGGTGGACCTATGATATTTCAAGTTTGGGGCAAGGAAACCCCTGTAGAACTCCTAGCAAAGAAAAGGAACCCTAATGCTAATTGCCCAATTTTCCTCACTTCTTCAGCTACACCTCCTCAGTGTCTGTCTCCACTGGTTACATTTCTTTTGTTTTTCTCTTCTTTATGCTTTTGGTTGGAGACTGAGTCTCAAACTTAGTGTCTGGCGCTTTCACTCATTGGCTGGCACTCTACCACCGAAGCCATGCCTTCAACCCCAATTCGATTTATTTTTTAAGTGAACACATGTCTTAAAATTTATTTCAAGCCAGACACAAGTAACTCATGCCTGTAAACCCTCACTACTCAGGAGGCTGAGATTTGAGGCTTGAGGTTTGAAGTCAGCCCAGGTAGGAAAGTCCATGAGACTTTTATCTCTAAATAACGACCCCAAAAGCCAGAAGTGAAGTTGTGGCTCAAGTGGTAGAGAGCTAGTTTTGAAAGAGAGAAAAAAATAAAAGTTCAGGCACAGTGTCCAAGCCCTGAGTTCAAGCCCCAGGATAGGCACAAAATAAAGGGCGGGGGGTAAGAGGTGGGAGGGGAAGCAATAATATATTCTAGTACTCTTATGTATCAAACAATATAAGCAAACCATAGCTTCTCCTGGTTTAGTTATCAGGTTATCTAGAGGTGATCATGGAGTGAAGTCTTCGTCATGCTTTCATGCCCTGTGCTATCCTAGGTTCCAATTCCCAGACCTCTGTGATGGAGGAATAGGACCAGATTCTTTCTAGTAGGGTTTTTCTAAGGCCACATGTTTTGCTGTTTTGCCTTTATTGTTGTTTGTGTGATTGTGTTGCTGTTGTTGTTCTGGTCCTTTGGTTTGAACTCAGGGCCTGGGTACTGTCCCTGAGCTTTATTTGCTCAAACCTAGTGCTCTAGCATTCCAGCCACAGTTCCACTTCTAGCTTTTTGATGTTTCATTGGAGATCAGAGTCTCATAGACTTTTCTGCCCTGGTTGGCTTAGAACTGTGATTTTCAGATCTCAGCCTCCTGAGTAGCTAGGAATGTTAAGTGTGGGCCCCACTAGGGGCTGTTTTGACATGATTGATCTACCCTATTGTACATTTCTTATTTCATATTTTCTACAGTTTATTGCCTTCATTCTTTATGTTTCATTTACAAGAGATTTCCTGAATGCTTGAAATGCAAGCTTTGTTAGCTCATTGTTTCTTTTTTAATATAGGTATTTCCCTCTCACCTTGAATTTCATTGTGTCACTCTATACTTATTTTGGATTTATGACACTTTAGATTTTTTCCACTTTTTATTCCTTAGTTAATTTAGAAATTGGACATCCTTTAACTCTCTATTCAGTAGTTACCTTGAAGATTGCACTAGTCATTCCTGATTTATCAAATGTTGCTATCATTGACGTTCATTCCTCTCCCCAAGACAGCTCAATGACTTTAGAACATTCTATCTTTATTACCTGCTAGTGTTCTTTCAAATATTGTTGCATAATTTCCATCTTTAAACTCAAAGTATGATATTATTTTTATTGTACTCTTTCTCAGTATTTCTTTACGTTTGCTCATGTATTTATCATTTTTATTACTTTTTATTCCACTCAACATCTCTCAGTTGCCATCTGGAGTTTTTTTTATTTGTGAATAATTTTCTTCAGTATTTCCATGAGGATCTGTTGTTAACAAATACTCTTTATTTGTACAGAATACAGTTTTATTGTAAGTTCTCTTTTGGAAAACAAATATTTTATTGGATGTTGAGTCTGGATTTATTTTGGCATTGTCCTTTTTCTTTTGTCAGTCAAGGGGCTTGAACACTGTGCTTGGGCACTGTCCTTGAGCCTCTTTGTGCTCAAGGATAGTGCTCAGTCACTTGGGAGCCACAGTGCCACTTCTGGCTTTTTCTAAATAGTTTATTGGAGATAAGAGTCTCACTTTCCCACCAGGGCTGGCTTTGAACCGCAATCCTCAGATCTCAGCCTCCTGAGTAGCTAGGATTACAGGCATCAGCCACTGATGCCAGCTATTTCAGCATTTTCAAGACATCTTTCACTTGCTTCATGTGAAAGTTCAGTGTAAGTCTTGAGTTGGTCCTTCAACAGGAATCTGCCTCAGTAGGAGTGCTTTTAAGAATTTGTCTTTGTTTTTGTATTCCAGTGGTGGAATTCCTTTGAACAACTCAGCGTCTAACAATATGAATACGGGAAAGCTGGAACTTGAGTTGGGAGGGTGAGGCCAAGGGGAGGAGTATAGATGAATGGGGAGAGGAAAGGCGGGAAGGCAGTCACAATATTCAAGTGTATGTATGTGAACATGGAACTAGGAAAATTGAGGGGATGGGTGGAGTTGTGGGAGATGGGGCAGAACCTGGAAGAACATGGATTGAGATGCACTGTACTCACAAACGGACATGATAATTGAAACCTCTTTGTACCACTACTTAAAGTTAACAAACTTATAATCAAAACAAAGAAATACAAAGATAAAAAGTCTAGCTCCAAACCAATGGGTTACCACATTGATACGCGATCCCTAGATTCTAACCTTGGGATTTTTTTTTTTAACTCTCATTTGCTCTCTTGAATCATGGTTATTTTGTGGGTTGGGTATTTAGTTGCCTCTCATCACACAGCAAAGCTTTTGACTTCTTTTGAAAGCCTACCAGATATTTTCCACATTAGATGCAGCCGGGATGGGTGCTGATAACTCACACCTGTAATCTAAGTTACTCAGGAGGCTGAGAGCTGAGGATCATGGTTTGAAGCCAGTCTAGGCAGGAAAGACCATGAGATTCTTATCTCCAACTAACCACCAGACACTCGGAAGTGGAGCTGTGGCTCAAGTGGTGAACAAAGCCTTGAGCAAAAATGCTCAGGACAGCACCTACCCAGAATTCAACCCCTAGGATCAGAGTGCACACATGTGTGTGTGTGCATGTGCACGTGCACACCCACACACCCACACCCACACCAAAAGATACAGGCTTTTTTCCACCATTAGATAAGGATACCTAATTTCACTTCTTGTTCAGAGTGGCCCACTTACTGTGGATGTTCAGAGGTGAGACTCTTGCCTTACATCCTTTATAAAAACAAGGCAGAAGATATATGTCCCAATAAAAACTGTTGGGTTTATTTCTTTTAATGGCAGCTTAAGATTCTTGTTAAAGGAAGATTAGCAGCTTGCAGTTTCCCTGGGAAAGAGCCCCCAAAGGCTTCCTGTGCTGGCAAGAACCAGAATGTCTGTGAGCCCAGAGCACCTGTGTGAGCCTCCCCCCAGGCTACCTCATCCTCAAGAAGGTCTGCACAGGCAATTCTAGGCCCAGACAACTAGGACAAGGGTCTAGGACAGTACTGAATGGAGAAGAAGGACTCAGACCCCATAACAGTATTGAATGGAGAACTGAGACCAGGACAGAACTGAATGAAGAACTAAGACGAGGACAGTACTGAATGGAGAACTGAGACTGGGAAGGTACTGAATGGAGTATTGAGACCAAGTACCGAATGGAGCACTGAGACCAGGGAGGTACTGAATGGAGTACTGAGACCAAGTACCAAATGGAGCACTGAGACCAGGGAGGTACTGAATGGAGTACTGAGACAAGAATGATATTGCATGGTTGTCTGAAGGCTCAAACAGATGTCTATAATGCCATGGCGTGCAGAATCAACTTGTAGAATATCTCTCTGCATATGGAGTGCTAATGCCCTCAAGATGTCAACTAAAGGCAAAGAAGGTGAGCTAAAAGGTGAACTTTTCCTGTCAGTGGTCAGGAAATCCGTCTGCTCAAAGACAAGACAATGCAAAGTACGTTGTCTTGGAGGGTGGTCTGAATGGAAGAAAATACTACAGAGGTAGCTGGACTCCTCTGGAAAAAGTAAGAGTGTGTGTTCACTTTAAAAAATAACATAAAATAGGGCTGGGAAGGTGGCTCAGTGGTATACCACTTGAACTGAAGCACTGAGGGACAGTGTCCAGGCCCAGAGTTCAGCATGACCAGCAAAAAAAATAAAATAAAATAAAATAAAATAAAAACTCCCATCCTTTGTTTATTCTACTTCAATTAGAGTCTAGTTACTGTCTTTGGGAAAAACATACTTTAATGAACTGTGGTCAAGAATGTCATTTCCAACTTCATCTCCAGCATCTGCTACTGGGTTTGTAATCCTGATTCTTCTGTTTATTAACATGACCTTGGAAAGGTTATTATTTTAATCTCTCTGTGTTGTCTTTTCTCCATCTATAGCAGGGAAATAACAGTGATAGCCCAAAGGGTCATTGTAAAGATTTAAAAAAATAATGCATATCAAATATTGAGTGGTTGGCACATACAGAAATCCCAATAACCACCTCTATTTATAATTAATGTCATGATCATAATGACTTCACAATTCTAAGGCTTATCCACAGAATGCTGAGGTTCTTATCTCTGTGATTCACTCTTATCCGAAGGTCTACACTTGCTATCTGTGTAATATTTTTTCTTAGTTGGATGTGAGGATTACAATGGATTTCTCCAAATCTTGTGACTTACAACAGAAAGCTTTCTTTGGAAAACATATGTTCCTAGAATTTACCACAGGGAGTCTGATTTTAAAAGAGATGACGTGTGGCTAGGAAATAATGTATTTTTTTAAAAGCCCACCAATGATTGTGAGCAGTGACTAATTTGAGCCACTGGTGGGGACCTGGGGTTAAACATCTAGAGCTAGGACATACGAAAATACATATGAATTTTACAGTCTAGTGCTTCCACTGTGGAAACAGGCAAGCCTATAGCTTTTTTGTTGTTGTTGCTTTGTTTTGTTTTGTCTTTCAATCACATTCCAGGGACAGTTTCCTCAGCCCTTGAGATTCAGAAAATCTCTGACCCTCCTCTGTTTGAGACTCAAAAGTTTTATAATTTATTATCATTTTTTTTAAGATGAGCTGACAAATGCTTGGATGTGGCATGCAGTAGGTGACCCTTGTGTCTCAATCAAGCTAGAATTTCCTCAGCATGAGGCTGCAGTAGAAAACTGGTATGCCAATGGTGACTACAACTTGCTGGTGTGTGTGTGAGTGTGTGTGTGTGTGTGAGAGAGAGAGAGAGAGAGAGAGAGTCAACATGTGATTGTTGGCAGAGATTTCAAATAATAACAGTGAGGCAGCCTTTTGGAAAGTGTGGGGTTGGGCAGGCAGGGTTATTGATAACTGTAATCCCAGCCATCAGGAGGCTGAGGCAAGAAGATCATGAGTTCAAAGTCAGCCTGGACAACAAAATGTGTCTCTGCCATAAAGCAATAGCATGCGATTATACCTTAAAAATTGATATGCTGCTGGGTACCATGTGGCTAACACCTGTTATCCTAGCAACCTCAGAGGCTGAGACTGGAAAATTCCAGTTTCAAGCCAGAACAGGCAGGAAAGTCTGTGAGACTTTCCTATCAAAAATGTGGAAGTGTTTGCTGGATGCCAGTGGTTTACACCTGTAATCCTAGCTACTCAGGAGGCTGAGATCTGAGGATCTCGGTTTGAAGCCAGCCAGAGCAGGAAAGTCTGTGAGACTTATCTCCAATAAACCACCAGAACACTAGAAGTGGCACTGTGGCTCAAGTGGTAGAGCACTAGCCTTGAGCTGAAGAACTCAGGGACAGCACCCAGGCCCAGAATTCAAGGCCCATGGCTGACAAACAACAACAACAAAATCTGGAAGTGCAACTGTGGCTCAAGTGGTAGAGCCTTGGGAGAAAAAGCTGAGAGACAGCACACAAGCCCTGAGTTCAAGCCTCCAGGACCAGCATCTTCCTCCAACCCCACCCAAGAAAAAAGTTCCAGCTACTGTTATTAACTCAAATCAGGCCTCTGCTAATCAAACCATTGGTAAACCAGGAAGTCATATAAAGGCTAAGATCAATTGCTGATGAGTATTTCCTTATCAGAAAAGACCTTTTTTTAAAGAAAATCCTTAGTCCCCTTTTACTTATTTCTCAGAGGTAATTCAAATCAGAATTATTAATTCCCCTCCGCCCCAAGAATTTGCTGCAAGCTTTATAAGAAAACCCAACCCACATGTTTTATAATCCGCAGCCAGAGAGCCAGAAGCCGTATTAGCATTATAAAGTTTGCAGAGTCGGGCTGATGTGTATTTGCTTTTCATAAATCCTTAAATCTTAGCCCCATTCAGCTGCAACGGAGAAAGCCCGGCTCTGAGAGTACTCATTTATTTGTGATTTTTTTTTTCCCCTGCAGTGATTTGCCTGCTTCTCTTCACCAAGCAGCTGAGAATCAAGGCAATGTGTTCGAGCTCTTCTAGCCTACAGGAGGCTGAACTCATTAGCATTCTTGGACTCCATTCTCCTTTGGGGACTCAATATTTTTTTTTATTTTCTTTTCCTTGCCCTGTAAAATTTTCTGTTCTAGAGAGTACTTTCTCAGCTAGCCCTTTTCTAATGCAATTCTGTTTGATTTCCACTGAGCAGCTCTCTGAAAGGAGATGCTGAACCAAGCATTTCAATTCCTGAAAACTGGCTCACTGGCAGGAACTTGCTCTTTGTGCATCTGTATATACAGTAATCATGCATTTACCCCAAATGACAGACAGAACATTTCTTCTCCTCTGCCATTTTCAGCCCATTAATCTTATTTGTCCTTCATGGACATGTCCATGTCCTTCATGTCCTCCTCTAACTCCTGCTACATCCATGAACATACAAATACACACAGAAGTCAAATGCTCACGTTCAGCTTCTTAAGTTATGGAAGTCAGGTACCTGTGGCTCATGCTTGTAATCCTAGCAGCTAGGAAGTTGAGATCTGAGGCTCTAAGTTCGAAGTCAGGAAAGTATGGGAGACTCTGATCTCCAATGAACCACCAAAACAAACAAACAAACAAACAACCCAGCTAGAAGTCAAGCTATTCTTCAAGTGGTAAACTACCAACCTTGAGCAGAAAAATGCTAAGGAAGAGTCCCTGAGTTCAAGGCCCACTATTGGCTCCCCATCCCCACCCCCCAAAAAAAGAAAGAATAAACTAACAGATACACAGTCTTGATTTGCTGTAAAGATCCACCATTTCATTTCTAGGTTTCATGTTTCCATGAAAGTCTTATCTGCTTTTGTCCTTTCTGCCTTCCTCCCTCTTTCCTTCCTTTTTCCTTCTCCTCCTTCTATTCTTTACTTTATTCTTTCCCCAGAGTCAACCTCTTTTTTTATTTTTTGGCAGTTATTGCTCATCACAGAGGTCTCATTCTTCACCATTAAAGGCGGTTGAGATTTTTTATATGATCATCTCCCTTTAGCGTTGAGAAATATGTGGGTAAACAGGTCATGTGTGTCATCCATTGTTTCATTTGTACTTAGGGAAATACTCAAGGTCCATCTCCTTTACCTGACTTTGTGTGACCTTGACCCTGCTCAATACATCAGCCCGCCTAATGTCTTTCAGTTTCCATTACTGCAGCAACCCAGGCTCTTTGATGCATATTTTCGGGTCTTTGCACATGCTTTTCTCTTTTCTTGCATAGTTATGTGCGCGTGCGCTTGCGTGCATGCGCGCACGCGCGCGCACACACACACACACACACACACACACCCCTTCCTTGACTATGACTCAACAGTTCATTCTCACCTCTTAGTTTAAATGACATTTCTTAGACCACACACCTACCACTCTCTCCTATTTTCCTCATCACAATTTGTTCAGGGCCGTTACATGTCTTTCTCACTTTTATTTTATTTTCAAGAAATTCAAGGCCCTACAACTAGGATTGAGATCTGCTGTTACTCTCGAAAGCCAGTATGACTCAGTGACTGGCTTTCGAGAGTAACAGCAGATCTCAATCCTAGTTGTAGGGCTTTGAATTTCTTGAAAACATGCTGCTTCCATAAGCCCTGAGTTCAAGCCCCAGGATGAGCAAAAACAAACAAACACAAAAAAACCAGGCAGTAATGGAAGAAGGAACATACATCTGTGTGTGTATGTGTGTGTGTGTGTGTATATGTGTGTGTGTGTGTGTGTGTGTGTGTGTGTGTGTGTGTGTGTGTGTCCATTCTGGGGCTGGAACTCAGGGTCTGGACTCTGTCCCTGAGCTTATTTTTGCTCAAGGCTTGCACTCTGCTACCTGAGCCACAGCTCCATTTCTGGCTTTTTAGTGGCTAATTGGAGATGAAAGTTTCATGGGCATTCCTGCATGGGCTGGCTTTGAACTGCAATTCTTCGATCTCAGTTTCCTGAGCTCAAATTACAGATGTGAACTACTGACCCCTGGCTCATTACAGCTTTGAAATGATTTTTTGATTCCTGTCTTTGCACTGGAGACGCTAATAAAGTCATATATGGGGTGTGCTTTTCCACGAGGCTCCATTCGGTTCTCATTCTCACCTTAGCTCTGCCTTTACTTGACTCTAGTACTCAAAAACAGAACAAAACCTCCATAACAACAATGACAGCAACAAAAACACTTGAGACTTGAGTTCTTAAATCACAGTTTGTTAATCTACTCAGTCCATATCTTCATATCTTATGGATAGTTTAGGGATTTTTGTCGGTCGTGGAGCTTGAACTCAGAGCCTGGGTGAGCCCCTGAGCCTTTTTGTGCTCAAAGGACGATGCTCTATCACTTTGATCCACAGCTCTACTTCTGGTTTTCTGGTGGTTAATTAGAGATCAGTGTCTCTCACAGGCTTTCCTGCCTGTTCTGGTTTTGAACCATGATCCTCAGATCTCAGCCTCCTCTCCTGAGTAGTTAAGATGATAGGCATGGAAATTTTCTGAATAGAGACCCGGAAACACAACAAATCAAAGAAAGGTTGGACAAATGGGATTGCATAAAATTGCAGAGCTTCTGCAGGGCAAATGACATAGCTAGCAAGATCAATAGAAAGCCCATGGATTGGGAGAAGATCTTTACTAGTCATACAACGGAC
>NW_012267416.1:988623-1047492 GCF_000151885.1 Dipodomys ordii
GAGGCTGGGAAGGGATGTGAAGGGTAAACAAAGGAGGAGGCTGCAATGCTTGGTAAGAAATGTACGCATTATCCTGCCCATGTAATTGTAACTCCTCTGTACAGTATGTTCACAAATAAAATTAAATTAAATTAAAAAAAAAGATGATAAGCATGAACCACTGGTGCCTGGCCTTATGGATAGCTTTCCTAGAGCCACAATTTAATGTCTTGGGACTGGTAACCCTTGACGCTCTATAATATGATGATCTTGGACTTCAAAGAATCTGTGTATACAAAATCAACAATCATATGTGAATTGCACTTCCATGGACTCTCCATCCCCACAGTTTTCTGAATCTCTTCAGATTCAACCAATCAAAAATAAAAAATATTAGAAGCTGGGTACCAGGGTGATTCGCATCTGTAACCCTACCTATTCAGGAGGCTGAGATCTCAACATCCTGGTTCAAAGCCAGCCCAGAGACACTCATCTCCCATTAATCAACCAAAAAGCCATATGTGGAGGTGTGGCTCAAGGGGTAGAGTGCCAGCCTTCACTGGAAAAAAGCTAAACAAGAGCTTGAAGGCCCCAAGTTCATTCCCCAATATGGCATTAAAAAAACTGGAGAAAAATTGTGTTTGTATTAAACATGTACAGACTTATTCTTGCATCATTTCCCAAACAATAGAATATAAAATGTTGTTGAACTTACACTGAATTTAATATAAGTCATCTGGAGATGATTTAAAGCCTGCAGGAGGAGGTGATTAGGCAAACATTTGTACAAAGAAGTTGAGTATGCATTGATTTGAATATCTGTAGGGGGTCCTGGAGCCATTCTCCACCAAAATACCAAAGAATGACTCTATATTTGTGCATCTGCTTTGTTTTAGAAAAAAATTCAAAGCTTCCTGAAGGGTTCAGCTGTGTCTGTATTTCCCAACTCTTAAGAACTATTAGGTGCTCAATAAATCTCTAGGTTCCCTTGTGATGTATTCTAACCCAAAGTGTTTCTGGACTGTGGCAAAGATATAAAAGAACAATAGATAAAAGGACCTCGATGTGAGAAATGTCACATGCATCGAAGAAAATGTGGCAGTGGGGAGATAACCTAAAGGAGAATTTAGGGACCTAGCTTATTCCTCCCAGGACCCAATCTAGTAGACTGAGCACCTGTTGGGACCCCATTGTCATACAAAGAAGATGTTCATTCCTGTTCCTCTCCCTCTTTTTCCAAAGCAGTTATTCTAAAAAGCCACTGTAGCCTGGTGCCTGTCATTCTAACTATTCAGGAGGTTGAGATCAGAGGATCACAGTTCATAGCCAGCCTGGGCAGGAAAGTTTGTAAGACTCTGATCTCCAATTAAGTACCCCAACACCAGAAGTGGAGCTGTGTGGCTCAAGTGGTAGAATGCTACCCTTGAGCACAAAGGCTTAAGAACAGCACCCAGGCCCTGAGTTCAAGCTCCAGGACCAGCACTATAAAATCACAAAGAAAAAGAAAAAGAAGTCACAGTGACAGGATGGATGAAAGCACTCCAGACGAATGTAAACTACTCTGCAAAAGTCAGATATTAACTGAGACATTAAAATATCAAATCATTTCACTTGTCAGCTGAGAAGGAAGGAAAATCGCAAGATCTGTCAGCAACACTTAAAAGTTTTGCATTTTCTTTTCTTTTTCCCATTTCAACAGGGTCCTACAGCTGATATTTTTGTGTGAATTTCCTTTGCTTTAAGGAGACTTGGGTGCATACCTTACAGAATACAGATACAGATAGTTTCTAGCTTAAGAGCTGCTAAATAGAACATGTGTTCTCTTCTCTAAGCAGGAGTATTCTTTTTGTTTTTATTTTCTGCATTGTTGGTGATTCTCAGAGATTAGGCAAGACTATCTAAGCATTATGGTGGAAGACATCAGAAAAGCAAAAGCTGCCCAGGTATGGCCAGGTGGTTCACACCTGTAAACCTAGTCACTAGGGAGGCTGAGATATGAGGATTTCGGTTCAGAGCCAACCCAGGAAGTCAAATCCATGAGACTCTCATCTCTAATGAACCAACAAAATCACCAGAAGTGGAGATGTGGCTCAAGTGGTAGAGCACCAGCCTTAAGAGAAAAAGCCAAGCAAGTATGTGAAGTCTTGAGTTCAAGCCCCTATACCAGCAAAAGAAAGGGAGAGAAGGAGAAAAGGAGGGAGGGAGGGAGGGAGAAAAAGGGGAAAGGAGGAAGGGAAGGAGGGAAGGAAGGAAGAAAGAAAGAAGGAAGAAAGGGAAGAAGGAAGAAAGGGAAGGAAGGAAAATAAGGAAGGAAAGACGGAAGAAGGGAGGGAGGGAGGAGAAAGATATATATTGGCCCTAACTGACTCTGTAAAGCAAAGGTCCTGCAGTACACGGTACAAGGAGTGTAAAGAACTCCAATGTTATCCTTACTCATGTGAGGCTGTGTGTCCTCTGACTTCAGGAAACTTAGAGCTCCATGAGCATCTGAAGGTTTGTTAGAGGGAGACAGCAAACAACAGCTCAAGATGACTCTGGCTGATGGAACATTCAGTAGGAAAAGAAATAAAGTCTTCTTTGACACAGAAGCTGGACCCTGGTGGCTCACGCCTATAATCCTAGCTATTCAGGAGGCTGAGATATGAAGATCTCAGATCAAAGCCAGCCAGTTCAGGAAAGTCCATGAGGCTCTTATCTCCAATTAGCCACCAGAAAACTGGAAGTGGCACTGTAGCTCAAAGTAGTAGAGTGCTAGCCTTGTGCAGAAAAGCCCAGGAACAGTACCCAGGCTCCGAATTCAAGCCCAATGACCACAGAGGTGGGGGAACAAAAAAAGAACATAGAGCAATGTGTAGTAGCTCATGTCTGTAATCCTAGCTACCTGGGAGGCAGAGATAAGAATGATGTAATTTGGATAGCCACCCTGTGCAAAGAAGTTAGCCTTATTTGCAATAACTAGTATATGTCTGAGAAAAGCAGAAAAGGTCAGATAAGATGATGTTAAGCGAAATGAACCCCAAGATATGGACGCAAGTACCATGTGATTTTTTGTTGCTTTGTATATGTCCCTCCCCCATGGCATAACCTCTGTTTTTACTGTATTTGATGTTGGTAAATTTGGGGAGGGGAAGGGGAAAACAAATTGTTTAAATAGAGATACAGATTGACCCATTGCAACAATGAGATGTAACAGTTGCTATGTCAAAAAACGAACAATTTAGGTGGGGGGGGGTGTGAAGCTGAGGAGGTGGGAGGGAAGGGATGGTAGGGGAAAAACAAAGGAAGAGGCAACAATGCTGGATAAGAACTGTACTCATTACCTTGCTCATGTAACAGTAACCCCTCTGTACAATATTTTCACAATAAAAAAAACAATTAAAAAATACCTAGATAGCTAGAAAAGATGAAAACAGATACAAGAGAGAAAGCTGACAATGTCCTTTGCCATGCAGAAACTCATGGGAAAAAATACATTAAGCAAAGTAACCCAGACCCAAAGAAACATAGGTTGCATGTTTTCCCTCATTTGTTGTAACTAGGATGTGCCTATAAATCTGCAAGCAAACACACTGGATGGTAAAAGAAAAAAAAAAAGAAGTTAGCAAGCACTGAGGGTGGTAATGTAAATGGTTGTGACCATTGTGGAAAGCAGTTTGGAGATACCTCAAAAAAACCCCAATTAAACAGAACAATGCTGTGATCTAGTAATACCATTCCTGGGTATTTATCCAAAAGATGACATCAGGATAAGGTAAAGCCACTTGAAGACCCATTATTATTCACCATAGTCAAGCTATGGAAACAGCCCAGATACCCTTCAATGGACAAACAGATCAAGAAAATATGATATATATATAACACATATATCATATATATGTATCTATCAAATATACATATATAATACATATCAATATGTGCACATGCATATATGATATGTACACATCAATATTTATGATGTATGTTTATATATCATATATGTATATACATGATATATATCATATATATGTGTATATATGGAGTTTACTTATCCATCAAGAAGAATATTATGTCATTGGCAGAGAAATTAATGGACCTGGAAAAACTACATTAAGTCAAGTAAGTCTGGCTCAGGGAGACAAAGGACACCTGTTTTCTCTCATAGGTGGATGTTAGATATAATTTATAAATATAAATGTAAACATATATAGAGTCCTGTGCATATAGATTAGAGCATGCAGTCCTTTGAAGAACTAATTTAGAGTTCAAGTATCAGGAAGTTGGAATAGGAGATGTCCAGAGGTAGACTTGAGGGAGGGGGTAGAGAAACGAAGAGAGGAAGAGTTGGGGAATACAGCCATCATTCCAATGCATATTTGTAACAATTGACTTGGAAAATTGAAGGGATGGTTGGGTTGGGAGAGATGGGTGATGACGATTGAAGGGGTGACATTGATCAAGTGCATTGGACTCACCAATGGACATGATGAATTGAATCCCATTTGTACACCTACCTGATGATATTGTGAAAGAAAGAAAAAAGAAGAACAAGAAAGATCTCAGCTCAACAAATAACTTCATTCTAGGGAGAGGCCATGCAGGATATGATAAATAGGAGGACCAAAATCCACCTGAGTGGAAACATTAAGAGCTAATCTGAAAAATAAACAACAAAAACCCTAAAAGCAAAAGGGCTGGAAATGCCATTAAAGTGGCACATGGAGTTCTATCCTCATTGAAGCATCTAGTGGGAAAAAGACAGCATTGTGCAGAGGTGGTTATTATTTTTAAATTCATGATTCTATTTAAATAATACATATTGCAACAGGTTTGAGGACGTTGATGTCTGAACTTTTTCTAATTGTGTGGGTGAAGCATGGGTTTAGCACGCACAAGGCTCTGTAGATGTTACAAGCTAACAAAGGTCAAGAGTGGTTCTGCCACACACGTGTGAAAAATAAGTTAGGAACAGGACCCAACAGAATACATTATGTTAAAAGGAAATGTGTATCTTTAACGCAGTCTGAAAATACCGCAAAAGTATATTTACATTTTGCATGCTGGGGATCTACTTCAGTGGTCGGGCACGTGATTAGCATGTGTGAAACCAATTCCATCCCTACCAATACCACACACACACACACACACCACACAACACAAAGCACACACAGCACTTAACACATAACACACAACACATATGCACGCACATACACATGCACAACACACATCACAAGATGAAACATTCACTAAACCTGTTGGTTTCTTTATGAGATGGTTGGGAAGGTGATAACAGTGAGAAGGCTGGAGGAGACAGTGTGGTATGCAAAGACTGTAGTTGTAGGCTAGTAGTGCTGGTTTGTTTGTGCATGGTTTATGGGTGAGGTGGATGGGCAGTGGACTCTTGAAAGGTTGTTTCTGTAGTGCCTTCTTTTAGCATCATAAGAAAATACATAGATCTGAGATGGCAGCCATTTACCTCAGAAGCTAAAGGAAAACACATGTGTTCTCTTAGTCAGTTCTTGGAAATAGTCCTGCACTCCAAAGAGTCTCCATTCTTTTTCCTGGCTTACCTTCTCGTGGACCTGTTCTGAATACTTTTCCTTTTCACCATAGACTTTTAAGAGAGTGTTTCTTGGTGTTGGTGTGTGTGTGTGTGTGTGTGTGTGTGTGTGTGTGTGTGTGTCGGTTGTGGAGCTTGAACTCAGGACCTGAGTGCTGTCCCTGAGCTTCTTTTTGCTCAAGGCTAGCACTCTACCACTTTGAGCCACTGCTCCGTTTCCAGTTTTCTGGTGGTTCATTAGAGATAAGAGTCTCAAAGATTTTCCTGCCCTGGCTGGCTTTGAAGCATGATCTGCAGATCTCAGCCTCCTGAGTAGCTAAGATAATACATGTGAGTCACCAGCACCCAGCTGTAGTGGATTATTTACTGGCATTTAGAGAAAAAAACAAACACGATCATTTTCAAGGATATTGGGTACAGGGAGCTCAAGATTGTAATCCTAACTACTCTGGAGGCTGAGATCTGAGGATCAAAGGTCAAAGCCACCTAGGGCACAAAAGTCCAGGAGAGTCTTATCTCTGTTTACCAAAAAAAGCCAGAAGTAGAGCTGTGGCTCAAGTGGTAGAATGTGATCAAAAAAGCTGAGGGATAGCATCTGATAGGCCCTGAGTTCAAGTCCCGGGACTGGAATAGGCATACTCATATACACATATATGCAGGGGTGTAAGCACGTGCACATTGCCCCCACACACACACACACTCAGAGTTCCAAGGCAAATGTCCCAGTTCTTTGTGGTGACTGGTCCTCTCTCACTAACCAGGGCTTGGCAAACCCAGGAGCCCCCACTTTTAGAAGTTGCCTTAGTAGATAAGGATTCAGTCCTCAGCTATTCTCACCAGTAGCTCAGTGTTGCCAACTCCTGCATTTACAGAGGAGATGGGGGAGGAGTCTAATCACTTCGATTTTGTTTTTCATTTTATCTCCCTATAAAAGGCAAGCTTTGACAGTTTTAGGAATCAAAACTCTCGGGACAAGTCATGCTGACCAGTGCAGAATTCTCTATGACATATCTAATAAGAAACCTTATTAAAAGGAGAAAAATGACCAAAGATGCTCCAGTAGACAAGGACTCAGACTGCCAGGGTTAGATCATCATAAGAATAGATACAAACCAACTCTGTGCCTGAGATCATCCCTTTAGTATCCTCTATGTACAGGCCCCAACATGTAGAAGGTCTTTGGGAACCTAAGGCTTTTAATCCATCAAGGCCCTGCAGTATCTCCTTTGCAGGGCTCTGGATCTGTTCATGGGAGAATACCAACGTCAGTTTGAAGGAGCTGCTTTTGTTGTCTGTGGAACTGAGTCACCTCTCACCCACAGTGGGCTGTGGGTCTGGTGTCCTTCTTATATCCCTGTGTCCCATCTCTCCTCTGTGCTTTGGGTATGTGAGTTCCTCCTCCATTCCATGCAACATCAGTCTGGGAAAACAGGTAGGTAGTGCTGAGTTCTCATTCCTCCCATTCACAAACAGAAATGTAGCAGATGCCCTACAACAGAGGACTGGATCAAAAAATGTGGTACCTAGACACAATGGAATTTTACTCATTCATTAGGAAGAATAAGATTATGTCCTTTGCAGGGAAATGGATAGACCTAGAACAAATCATAAGTGAGGTAAGCCAAGCTGAGAGAGACACACGGTGCATATTTTCTCTTATATGTGGAAGCTAGATCCAAAATATAACTAGACATGATAAACTATACATAATTCTAGGCATTCATGCACCAACAGTCAGACTAAACCCTTAGGGAAAGAACCCAAAAGTGTAGCTTCTCTGAACATTTCAAATACTATTTCTCAAAATAAGTTCCAGGAAATGGAAACATGGGTTTTTGTTCTTATTGTCATTTGTGGTGCTGTTTTGTTTTTCCTTTTGATTTTTTTTTGTTTTGGGGGAGCAGGCAAATAGGGGCACGCAGAAAGGAAGGACAGAAGGTGAACAAATGCAACCATGCTATTCAGTAGACACATTGTAGAAAATGAGCTATGTAATTTGTGAGCAGGGATGGGAGAGGGAAACGGAGAGAAAAGCAAAGGAAAGGGTCTTAAAAAGGAAATATGCTACTCGTTACCTGACTTCTGAAATGGTCACCCCTCCACGTAACCCCTTAATAATAATAAAATTATATTTAACACAACACAATGTAGGGCCTTGGATGGGGATCTCTTCTAGCCCCAGCAGCCCTAGCTCTCCATATAGCTGATCTCTCTGGAGACTGCCCACCCCTGGCATCCAGAGGTACAAGAGAAATTGGCATTCTGAGTTCAGTAAGGTTCCAGGCAACAATCATTGGCTACCAACAAACCCTTCAGTACTGCAGGCAATAGAGTAGAGCCGTCCCCCACCCCCAGTACTCATGGGAAGGGAGAGTAGGACAAAGAAAACAAGTTTTTAGGTACTCCATTTCCCAGCAAGAATCTGCCCACTGTGTGCTATAAGCAAAGTACACATAATTACAGGGTCTGTGAGAGACAGCAATTCCACTTATTTATGAAAAAGTCAGAAGAAGGCTTCATAACATTACAGATCCACCTAGTGAGAGAAAGGATTCAAACAGGACATGGCCAGCACTTTGTACCTAGCAACTCATTTAGTCCTCCACAATCTTTGGAGATGAAAGGGGGTGATTCCTGTTCTGCCTGTGAGGAAAGTGAGGCCTGAACTGGCTAAGCTATCGACTTAACGCTCCTACCACAAAGCATTAAAGCAGGTGCCAGGATTCAGACCCCAGCCATCTGATGAGCACGCCCAATCACTTACTGTATAGGCCCCAGTGATTTATTTAGGGAAAATACTGAGCCAGACAGAGGAAGATATGGCCCTGAATAAGTATTTATAGCTTCTAACCCTGAGACTTTTTTTTTTTTGGTAGGTTGTAGAGTTTGAACTCAAGACCTGGGGATTGCTACCTGAGCTGTTTTTCTTAAGTCTACTGTTCTACCACTCTGAACCGCAGCTTCACTTCTGGTTTTTAGGTGGTTCCTTGGAGATAAAAGAGTCTCACGGACTTTCCTGCAGGGGCTTGGCTTCAAACCATGATCCTCAGATCTCAGCCTCCTGAGTAGCTAGGATTACAGGTGTCAGCCACTGGAGTCCAGCTTCAGAATTTCTAATTAACTTGTCCAAAAACAGAGTGGAGATTCGAATCCAGTCCATCCTCAGCTGTGACCAGTGGTTCACTCCACAAATTGTCCATGGATTGTCCATCCACAAATTGTTGTGAGGAATAAATGCTTACACAGTGTAATACAAGTGTTTAGGAAATGCTCAATAAACAGTAGCTTTTGCTATCCATATGGTTACTCTTGTAAGGAACATTATCTCAGCCATGGGGGTAACATCTGAAGCAAACTAATGACCATTGGCTATTAGCCAACTTCCAAAGTTAACTTCATGCATCTATATATTATGCTCCTTTGTGTTTGCCCTTGCTGTAATCTTTGTACTGGGGGCATGTTTGCTTACTCTTGAGTCATCATTGTAGTGATGAAATTTTCCAATTGTGCTTCTATCCATCTAGTACATGTTACCGTTTTAATTTTCTAATTCCCTCTTTGCACAGTACAATTCTACTTTAGAGAATATGCCCCCGTTTTGGGTGGTACTGGGGTCTGAACTCAGTCTCACAGTTGTTAGGCAGGTGTGCTATCACTAAGCCATGCTTACAACCCTGTTTTTCTCTGGCTATTTCATATTTATATATAACTTCACATATATTATGTATAATATAAAAACATGTAACATATAATATATTGTATAATATTATATATTATATATAAAATATTATATATTATATTTAGATATGTAGTATATGTTATCATATAGTATCATATAGTATATAGTATATGTTATATGTTATCATATAATTATAATTATATAATACATACTATATTATATTATGTTTTATATATTATTATATTATAATATATGATATTATATATCATATATTATTTATATGTATATATATACATTTATATATATGTATAAAATCACACCTTCTCCACAGGCAAGCACCTGGACTGTTATCCACCTATTTCAGGCTTGTTTGTCTTTGCTATGATAACCAACACACACTTAGAGCATCCAGCTATGAATTGTGAAGAGATCTCCCATTTTTACTTCCATGCTGGCCTCCAACTATGATATTTCCATTCTCAGTATCCCATGTGGCTGGGATTACAGGAGTAAACCACTGGTCCCAGATGAGGATGCATTCTTCACGGTATCTTCAGATCCAGTAGCAAAAAAAAAACCAAGCCTCTTGTCTGGTTCATAGCCCAGCCTGGTTTGTCTTTCAGTCTTATTCATCTCTATACTGCTGATAATCATCGTAGAATACTGGAACCAGAGGAAATAGCAGTCACATCTTTTGTTTTACGAATGAGGAGGACCTCAAGGCCCAGAGACAGGAATGAACATATCAAATGTATACAGAGACACAGTTAGGGGTGAAACAGGATAATAGATCCAACTGTGCTGATTCAGGTCAACAGGCCCTGAATAGACTTTCATGACCTTTCAACCATGTCAAGGTCAAAGGTGTGTTCTCTTCTTGCCATCTGTATTACCCAGCTTCTGCTCTACTTTGGACAAAGATGGAAGCCATGGCTCTATTGGAAATCCATCTTTTCCACACAGTTTCTGCTTCCTAAGCATCATTCGGATGCTTTTCAGGGTACCCTGGGCTCGCTTGCGGGCCTTTGCAGCTTGGATCCCAGTTAGCAGCTGGTGAGATGATGAAACTAGAAACTCTCTAAGCTGTTGCACCATTGGAGAAAGGGAGAAGGAGGCAAATGGGAAGTCACTGTGATGATCAAAACTTTAGAGGGTTGACGAAAGTGAAGAGACTTTCAAAGCTTGTCCTGCTGATTCTCCAAGACCAGACACCTAAACACATGACAATTGCAGCTGTGTTGTGCAGAGGAGGCAGAGGAGGATTTTCATGTTTTGTGGAGAAGAATGGTAGGATGGAGTGGGGAGATTGGAAGGACAAAGGGAACAGAGTGTCTGTGTGGGCTTTCACTCACATGGGCCTTTTGGCACTGGGCTTTTAAAAGTACTTGTCGCTGGGCACCAGTGGCTCATGCCTGTAATCCTATCTATTCAGGAGGCTGAGATCTAAGGTTGTGGTTCAAAGACAGCCAGGGCAGGAAAATCAATGCGACTCATCTCCAGTAAACCACCAGAAAACTGGAAGTGGCACTGTGGCTCAAGAGGTAGAGTGCTAGCCTTGAACTGAAGAGCTGAGGGACAGAGCCCAGACCTGGAGTTCAAGCTCCAGAACTGGCAAAAAAAAAAAAAGTGTTTGCCATTGCAATCTAAGCTACCTGGGAGATGGAAGTAAAATTTGTGGGTTCAAGGCTACTACAAGTAAGTCCGGGAGACATCTGAAAAACAAACTAAAAGCAAAAGAACTGGGGGCATGTGAGTTCAAATTCTAGTATCAGAAGATGGGGGAGTGAGGGAGGGAGGGAGGGAGAGAGAGAGAGAGAGAGAAAGAGAAAGAAAGAGAGAAAAATAGAGGGAGGAGGAGCAGCAGCAGCAACATGAAGATCGAGGCTTTAACCAAAACAGGTGTTACCAGGAAGCAGGTACTTAAAAGGGGTAGGGTGAAGTCAAAGGGAAAGGTGTGGCCAAATAGAGAAGAGGGGGATTCTGCATCCAAAAATCTAGTGCATATCCTACAAAATTAAGAAGAATGAGGGAAAGGGTGGGGAGGGGAGGGATGGGTGAGAATGTTGGAAGAGGTGACATTGATCAAGATGCATCGCATTCATAGACTGCTTTGTTATATGGAAACTCTTTGGTCCAACTAAAGGTAAGTATATAACTGGCATTTAAGTTCAGGGAGAAATAAATAAAGTGTGTTCACCCTTCAGGACCCGCTCCCATTTGGAAGCCCGCCCATTTCTCTCTCTCATAAGGGACACACCTTTTCTTCTGAATGTTCTTGACCTGTTATTCTCCCATGGTTGTCATTTATCTCTGCGGCTACTTTTATCAGTGGTGGATGTGTCTGTATCCATCACATTGTCGTGTCTCTCTCAAAGGCAAGGTGTTTTCCCCACCCTGTACCACAGATGATTCATTGAATCAATCCATTAGCTCATCCTCGGATATTAAAATATTAGATTCACTGAGAGATAACTTAAATGGCAAAGACTCGGTAAAATCCCACCTATGTGGGTTTGAATTCTCAATTCACCATAATCAGTTCTCATCCTTTCCTATGTGGTAGCTATGTGGTAGCACCAACAGTAATAATAATAATAATAATAATAATAATAATAATAATAATAATATGTATGTTCTAGGGCTCTTATAGACTAAAAGTCTTCATCAATGCCAAGTATATCTTCTAGTCATTAGCATCAAAGTGCTTGATATGTGCAAGTAGCAAACATATTAGAAATAATAACAAGCATTGTCAAATTATCATGAAATTATCATATGGTAATTGTCAGATAAGCTAATGATAATGGGCAGCATCATGTGTTCCCTCTGGGCATGAAACCCAAGTGTCTACTCCCGGGTCAGCAGGCACTGAACAGCTTTTCTTTTTTTTGGGGGTCCGGTGGTGGGGCCTGAACTCTGGGCCTGGGCGCTGTCCCTCAGCTCTTCAGCTCAAGGCTAGCACCCTACCACTTGAGCCATAGCACCACTTCCAGCTATTTTTAATCTGCTTATGTGGTGCTGAGGAATCGAACCCAGGGCCTCATGCATGCAAGGCAAGCGCTCTACCACTGAGCCACCTTCCCAGCCCCACTGAACAGCTTTTCATGAGCTTTCTGCCTTTGCTCTCCCAACTTGGCTTGGGATAAGGAACAAGATGCAATTCTTTCCTGCTATTTACTCTAAATGACAAATCCTTAAATCCTCCCTTCCCCACCCCCTTCTAAATATGGAGGGATAGATGATACACTGAAGGAAAAAATGAAAGCCAAGTGCTGATGACTACATGACTTTTGCTACAAACCACACATTGCTTGCTTCTGGGAGCTGGAGGATAGATCAAATATTCTTCACCTGAGCCCTCAGCTAGTCTTGATTCCCTGAATCTTGGGCAAAATGAGGTCAGAAAAGGCAAACCAACACAAAGAGGAAAGAAAACAAGTTTGATCTTGTTTCCCAGATAAGCTTCTGATTTAGGGAAACCTGTTCCCTGATGCTCAGAGAGGGCCCAGGCTTGTTCAATGCCTGCCCCCACCCTACCACAAAGTTATTCCAGCAAAAATTCCACAGCTCTGTTACCTTGGCCCATAACCATCCTTGTCTCCTTCTTATTTGTTTTGTAGCAGGTTTTGAGGGATTGCTGGAGGGGTTTATCTAGTTGGACATCGAGGTCAAGATGGAGGTATGACCACAGTGGCTGTGGTTTGGTATGGGGGAAGGTGTTCATGTGAATCTCTATAGCTGTGATGAGCCTGTGGAAGAAATCAGAACTTAAAATGGAGGAGAATGTACTATTAATGCTAACAGAGTTTAGATCTAGAAGCAGCCATGCTTACACACCGTTGCTGCCTTGTCCTCTTACAGATGAAAGAATTGAAGTGTTTCACTTAAGGAAGGAAATACTCCACTTGCTTATGTATTCATTTACTTGGCACTAATTATGCCTCTTCATGTCAAAGACTTGTCTGTGTACTGCCTTGGCATGCTAAAGAAAGAGGAGAAGATAGGTGCTGGTGGTTCACGCCTGTCATCCTAGCTACCCAGGAGGCCAGGGAGATCTGAGGATCTCGGTTCAAAGCCAGTCAGGTAGGAAACTCCATGTGACTCTTATCTCCAATGTACCACCAAAATGTCAGATGTGGAACTCTGGTTCAAGTGGCAGTGTGCTAGCCTTGAACAGTGAAAGTTCAGGGACAGTACCTAGGCCCTAAGCTCAAGCCCTAGCAGAGAGGAGGTGGAGGAGGAGACAGTCCCAACAAGCACACATAATCAACAAAGCAACAGGCAACCAGATACAAGAGAATCACAGCCAATCTCCTTTCAACCAGCTCTCTGGACTGTATTCTCTTTTTTTGTCTCCACTTTGACTTATGCCCCTGGGGACTCCAAGCCTGTGATCTCTTTTCTCTTAGCCTATGTGTAGAAACAGAAACTCATGTCAACTTTGTCAGAGGTGTACTAGAACATTTCCAACAATAACTGGGCAGAATGAAGGTGTAAACAAACAGAACCAATTCTGTTCGTTTTTTTTTTCAACTAATTATACTTCTGTCTTTTTTTTTTTTTTGGTAACTGGAAAAGCAACTAAAAATTAAGTAAACTGTTAAAATAGGAGTGCAAAAAACCCCATTACCTTTTTGTATAAATCAGTTTAAGTACTTTTGAACAATTCTTAGATGAATCACCAAAAACAGCGTTATATTTGATATATGGGAGACAACTAATAATGATCGGGGAAAGACCTACAGACTACAGTTCTGCACTTACACTTATTGTGTAAGAGTCTTCAAGTTCCTACTGCCTCAAAAGAGGGCTGTGACATGAGCTTAGGTGCTTTAAACTGAATCACATTTGGTGATGTAACCATCTTTTTCTTTCTTTTTTTTTCCCCCCAAATAATCTCATTGCTGTCCCCATTGCATGAGATAAAAGGCTTCTACTGTAATTATGGTTTAAGTAAAGTGCTCTGAAGGAAACAAAGGCAGTGCCATGACAGGAAATCAGCAGGGTGACCTACTTAGGGTGGTCTTTGATGGGAGACCAAAAGCGAGCCAATCAAACATGGAAAGAAGAATTAGAGACAGAGTGAGCAAGACCCTGGAAAGTTCTGTTACTGTAGGAGATGAAGCAATAGATGGAAAAAAAAAAAGGACAAGAATGAGACTGTCCAGGCCCCATGATTCCTCCAGATCACACCAAGTTGTGTAGACTTTATTCAAAGCAAGAAGGGAACCTGCTGGGCCTAAGAGAAGGATCTTCTATCAAAAGATGGAAATGAGCTGGGTGCCAGTGGCTCATGTCTGGTCCTAGCTACTCAGGGGGCTGAGATCTGAGAATCACAGTTGGAAACCAGCTCAGACAGGGAAGTCTGTGAGACTCTTTATCTTCAATGAACCACCACCAAAAGTCTGGAAGTGAAACTGTGACTCAAATAGTAGAGTGCTCAAGGACAATACCCACGTCCTGAGTTCAAACTCAAGGATTGGCACACACACACACACACACATACACACACATATGCTGTATGCTGATTGCTCACACTTGTAATCTTAGCTACTCAGAAGGCTCAGATCCAAGGATCAAAGTTCAAAGACAGTCTGGGCAGAAAAATGCATGAATTTTTTTAAAAAAATTTATTGTAAAGGTGTTATACAGAGGGGTTACAGTTATATAAGTAATGAATACATTTATTTTTTGAGCAGTATTATTCCCTCCCTCATTTTCTCCCATGAGAATTTTTTAAGTATTTTTTCCTTTTCTTTTTAGAATCATTAAGTAGTAGAATCATTAAGTAGGGATTTCCATTCAAGTTGTTAGTTTGTGAATACAATGCATCTTGATTAATGTCACCCCTTCCACTATTCTACCCATCTTTCCTAACCCCACATAGCCCATTATTTCCACAAATGCACATTGAATAGTATGATTACATTCACCCAATTATCTCCAGTTAACCAGTGGAGGTAGAGGTGTAACTCAAATAGTAAAACACCAGCCTTGAGCTAAAAAAACAAAAACCTCAAAACTAAGGAAGAGTGAGTGCCCTGACCACCGAGTTCAAGATCCAGTACTGGCACATACACACATACACACACACACACACGCACACACACACGCACACACACACACACATACACACACACATGTACACACACACACAGATGGGTAGGAGGAAATTGCTTTCTGCATGTAGCCTTGAGGTTAGAGCCTGAGTGTTCATGGGCTTTTTTTTTTGGTCAGGTTGTATGGCCTGAACTCTGGGCCTGGGCGCTGTCCCTCAGTTCTTCAGCTCAAGGCTAACACTCTACCACTTGAGCCACAGCGCCACTTCCAGCTTTTTTTTTTCTGCTTATGTGGTGCTGAGGAATCGAACCCAGGGCCTCATGCATATAAGGCAAGCGCTCTACCACTGAGCCACCTTCCCAGCCCCATCATGGGCTTTTTTTTTTTTTTTTTTAGAATAAGTCAAAAGAGGGCAATTAGGGCCTATGGAGATCTCCCATGTGAGGCTGGTTCTCTGGGTGGGTCAGTTACACTAAAGCAGAAAAATCAGTACATTGGGCATGATTTTCCCCAATGTTCTTTCTGGTCTCACACATCTGTGTCTTCCCCCTCCTTCTTTGAATGTTGTTTTCCCCAGAATTAATTCCAATCTGAGCCTTCTACCCCTACACATACCCCGTGCTACTACAAACTCCTGGAACTCTGAATTTTCACAGAGTATGCAAAAAGAACATGCTAGGACAATGATATATGTATAGATATACATATGTATTATTATTATTATTTAATTCTGAGAATTTCTTCTGGAGTTCAAGCAGCCTGTCCTGTTTTCTTCGGAGGAGCCATTTCCTGGCATGTGGAGACACAGTGGGGAAAGTCATTCAAACTGTTGGTATAAAGGGAACTGAGCTGGGTGGCAGGGAACAGCTGGTATTTTGCAAAAATCTCTCTTGGTGGAAACTGTCCAGGAGACCTAAGTTCTGGTCCCTGGGCTAAACAACAGGGGCTGTCTGCTTTCATGCCTCAGCTCCCCTGTGGTGCTAAGAAAATATCACAAGGAGAGGTGGAAGAATGCTAGAACTTATTGAATGTTAACTTCCATTGCAAGTCAGGAAATGTACTCCAAAGGAGGAGAAGTTTATTGTTGTTTTGTTTTGTTTTTTGCTTTATGTTTTTGTGGATTGTTTTTACTTTATTTATTTTTTTGTTTTGTTTTTGTGCCAGTCCTGATGCTTGAACTTAGGGCCTGGGTACTGTTCCTGAGCTGTTTGCTCAAAGCTAACTAACAGTCTACCACTTGAGCCATAGCTCCACTTCAGGCTTTTGGGGTGGTTCATTGACTATAAGAGTCTTATAGACTTTCCTGCCTGAGGTGGCTTTGAACCTGGATCTTCAGATCTGAGCCTCCAGAGTAACTAGCCAGCTGAGAAAGTCATTTAGAGAAGCTGCAGCTTGCTCTGTCATGCACATATTCAATCCAACAGACAAATGTGTTTTATGCTTCCCATGTGCCCTCCTCTGTACTTAGATACTAGAATTATAGCAGGAAATAAAACAGATATAATTCTTTCCCTAATGGGAGACATGAGATTAAATGCATACATGCTTAAATAGGATGTAGAGATACGCTATGGTGGAAATAAACAACATAATGCAATAGTAAAGGGAGAGACATTTAACTGAGACCTGGAGAAAGGAAAGGGATCTGCTGACTATAGAATCCAAGCAAGTGTGTGTGTGTGTGTGTGTGTGTGTGTGTGTGTGTGTGTGTGTGTGTATGCACGCACGAGTGCACACTCTGGGCATGAACTCAAGGCTGGAGCTTTTTTTATTCAAGGCAGGTGCTCTACCACTGGAGCCACAGCTTCACTTCAGCTTTTTACTAGTTAATTGAAGATAAGAATTTCCCATGAACTTTCCTACTTAGGGTATCTTCAAACTGAAAACCTCATATCTCAGCCTCCTGAGTAGCAAGGATTACAACCGTGAACCACCCACACTTGACTGCAGCAATTCTTTGTAAGAAAGGGCCACCTGTACAAAAGACCTAGGGAAGACACTTCAGCTGTCCTAAAAAGTAAGAGAAGGACAAGCATGCAGTTAGGCAAAAGGGGTGTGGTCTTCAAACAGATGTGATGAGAGAGGTAGGTAAGCTAGGGTTTGCAGCCAGAGGTTTCCAAGCACCTGAAGTGTTGGTAACCTCCTCATTGTTCTTCGAACCTCTGTAGGAAAAAGTCATATGTGAAGCAAGATTCGATCAGCCAAAAATTAGCATCAATATAGTATTCTCAGCATGCCTTGTCTATGCTAGGGGTTCAAAAGAGCAGAAGAAAAATGATCCAGCTTTTCTTCTCTTTCTACCCTCATCTTGATTAATATTCCTAACTCTGGAAGCCAGTCAAGGGTAGGGCCAGATATGAATTCACATACAGATGATATAGAGAAAAATACAGTGTTTGGTTTCTGGTGACATCATTTGTGTTTTGAGATTCAGTCACTCTTATTGGTGTCTTATTTCTTCCTTCCTTCCTCCCAGCCCCCTCCCATCCCCAGTCTCAGCAGATACACTGTAGAGGCAAGATGGATTTTTCTGATTTTGGCTATTCTTGAGCTGTCTTTGTGGATTTCAGGAAGCTCTGGCCTTGATTGACAGATGCTAATCAACTTCCTGGGTATACATTGTAGGAATGCTTGTCTCTTGGCTGAGGGAACTCATTTACAAGTATAATTTTCATAGGAAAAGAATAGCAAATAAGAAACAAAAGTTTTGTGGGGTTTTTTTTTCCTCTTTCCCACTCACTCAGGCAGGATATAGGAATAAAGAGAGCCAAAATGAATGAAGATGGGGAAATTGGGGGAAATGCAGGCAGGAATCCAATGTATATCCTCCAAAATGAAGAAGAATGAGAGACAAAGTAGGGAGAGGAGAGATGTGTGAGAATGTTGAAAGGGGTGACATTAATGGAGATATACATATTCATAAACTGTTTTATTAAATGGATGCCTTTGTACAATTACTTAAAGACAATAATATTAAAAACATACCCAAAGAGAGAATCAAGCTTCACTTGAATAAATTACCTGGTTTTTCTTGTACTGGATGGTTCTTAAATGAAGCAGGAAGAGTGGCTTTCTGATTGGGGAATGAGGAGGAGGGCTGGGACCGAAAGAGGGGGAAATCATAAAGCCCATAAAACCTCAACTCTTTCACTTGACAAACATTCTTGCTCTGGTTCGTTCTGCTCTGGTTGTTTCATGTACTAGATTCCAAGAGGAGTAGAAGGCAGAGACAGGTGGATGGAATCTTCACCCCAGCTGTTTGGTGAATTCCACCTCTGTTCACCAAATAAAGCTATTCCCACTGTGAATTGCAGCCTCAATCCTGGCCCCTGAGCTCAAGCCAACAGTGAATGCTGTGGGTCCCAGCTTCCCAACTGAGTTCTAATGTTCTTGCAATTCTATCTCCTCAGCCTGGCCCCATCGAAGTCACCTGACTGGGCTCTGTGTGGCCTGCCTTCCACTCTGAAGTGTCCAACCACCCTCACAAGTAGCTACTTTCTCAGTCAATGTCTGAAAATACCTTCTCTTTCAAGATGAGGTCTCCCACACCACCTCATGGCAACCTTTTAGTGATTCCACAGTGTCGCAGCCTCCCTGAGTTCAAAGCTAGTCATAGCTCAGGAGAGCAATTCTGGACTCAGAGTCCATCAGCCCTATTTGTTGGACTGCTGTTCTTGTGTCACTCGCCATTGGTGACTCACCCAGGTGTTTGGAGGCCCCACTGGCTCTGGGGTTGAGTAGTCAGAAAATATCACCCTTCCATCAAATTGAGACCTCCGTCATTGAGTCTGGCCTTCTCATTGTGAACAATGAAACACTACATGGGAAACACTGGAAGTGGCTCTGAGAAAGATGTGGCTCCAAACTTCTATCATCGTATTTGCCCAGCTACTATCTTTTCTGTGCCTAGACATCATTCAAGGGCCCTTGTTCCTGCCTTCCTTGCCTTTGTGTGTATTCACAATAGAGAATATGTGGGAGAGAAATGGAAGTTATATACTGTACTGTGAGAGATTACTACCTCTGCCAAATTGTTGGCCTTTTACCAGGCCTTGCTGGACAGTGAACCTCCTATTTATGCTTCCTAATGTAGTTAGGACAACAGGCAAATGCTATCATGTCCAACTTTGGCTATTGATACAGTGTTTTTTAGAGAGATTTGAGTTGCGTTTTTTGTTTGTTTGTTTTTGCATTTTTTCTGTCTGAGCTGACTTCAAACTGGGAACCTCAGATATCACATCTCATGCTATCCAGTAGCATACTAGCATAGAGTAAGAGTTATGCCCCATAGCTATACCTAACCTAATGCCTATATTTATAAATAAAGTTTTATTGACTCAAAGCCACACTCATAGGTTTACACATTGTCATTGGCTGAGTATTTGCAATCGAGACCATATGGTCGCCAAAAACCTAAAACCATTGGGGTCTTTGTGGGAAAAGCTTGTGGATACCTGGCAAGGAGGATCAGAGTGATAACCTTTGAATTTGAATGTTGTGCTTGGATTCTTTGTTTTCATGTTGAGCTCTATGACCTTGAACAGATTAATTAGCCTCTATGTTTTTGTCTATAAAAAGTGGCTAATAGCCAGCCAGGTGCCAGTGGCTCATGCCTATAATTCTAGCTACTCAGGAGACTGACATTTGATGATTGTGGGTCAAAGCCAACCTATGCAAGAAAGTCCTTAGCTACCAAAAAAAAACCAGAAATGGAACTGTGGCTCAAAATGGTAGAGTGCTAGCCTTGAGCACAAAAGCTCAGGCCAGAGCTCAGGCTATGTGTTCAAGTCCTAACATCAACACGTGTGCGCGCACACACGCACACACATACACAAAATAGGGTAACAATTATATCCTTACCCCATATTGGGAAGCTAATATTAAATGAGAAATTTGTATAAAGCACTGAGTGTGGTTCCTGTCATATAATGATTGTTTAGTGTTGTTGTTGGCTGTTGGTATTTTCCAGGAAATGGAAGCTCTGGTTTGTGTTGAGAGACTTTTCAGGGGACAGAGTAGCTTGGTTCATAGCACAAGTCATGGAGTCCAGCAGATCTGGACTCATATCCCAGTGCTGTCCTTTACCAGAGAAAGATTAATTAATCTTCCTGAACTTCATGCATGAACTAAGGAAAAGAAAGGAGAGCATTGTAGTGAGGAGTATATGGCAAAATGCATGACCAGTGCATAAAATAGGATTTGGCAGAGTAAACACACAATAAGTACCAAAACTATAATAACAAATGAGAAAAAAAGATTGGTATTTTTCCAAGTAGTGCCAGCCTCCTGGAATAGATAGGTAATTATAAAGTATCCTCACCTGAGGTAGAAGATTCTACTTGTGTCATCAGACTTTGCATATTCCAAACCACTTGAAAATTAAATAAACCTTAAGGTGGACATAGTTAACTATCAGGTAGAGATTTTTTTCACCGTAGGTCAGTAGTTCCTTAAGACAAAGTACCTTTATTTATTTATTTTAGCAGTACTGGTTTGAATTCAGGACTTTTTGATAGGCTAGCACTCTCCTCTCAAGCCACGCTTCTAACTCTTTCTGCTCTAGTTATTTGTGGTGTGTGTGTGTGTGTGTGTGTGTGTGTGTATTGTGGTCTCCCAGTGCTAGCACTTGAATGAGGGCTTGGATGCTATCCCTGAGTTGTTTTTGTTTCCATGTTTTTAGCTCAAGGATAGCATTCAATCCCTTTTAGTTACAGCTCTACTTTTGGCCTTTTTTGGGGGGTTGGTGAATTGGAGGTAAAATTCTCACAACCTTTTCTGCCTTGGTTTTGAATTGCAATCCTCAGGTCTCAGCCTCCTAAGTAGCTAGGATTATAGGCATGAGCCATCAGCATCTGTCTTGCTCTAGTTATTTTTGAGATAGCATTTCACTTTCTTCTCAGGCCTTCCTAGGACTGTGATCCTCCTATTTATACTTCTGGTTATAGCTAAGATGAAAGTTGCATGTCTCCCTATGCGTTTCATTTTTACTTTGGAGATTGGGGTCTAGCAGAGATTTTGGCCCAGGCTGTCCTGGAAATATCCCCATCCTGGGCTCAACCTCCCAAGTAGCAAGGACGACAAGAAGGAGCCACTACCACCTAGAACCCACCCTTTCAATACCAACAATCCATGATCTCATATGAGCTTTTGAGCATGAGTTAAGTGATGGGTCAATAGGTCAGCATACAATGTTATGTCATTGTGTGAGGTATCTCTGAAAACCCCTTTTCCGTAAGAGTGCATAAGTATACGGTGGTGCTAACCAGTTTGCCATGCAGGGTAAAAACCTACTGCTTTTCTTTCTTGAATGACTTTGACATCCTTAGTGCTGAGTTATATAAGGGATCTGAACTCCTTGCCTGGGGAGCATGGCTGGGGGTGGGGAGAGACAGAGAGACAGAGAGACAGAGAGAGACAGAGAGAGAGCACTGTGGGTGGAATGTATTAAGCTTGGCTGGGTTTCAGTGCCAAGCTAAGAGCACTGATCTCATTCTCTGTTGGCCTAAGCTCACAGAATATGGCCACTCAAGCAAATTCAGGTCGCTGTACTGAGGATATTGCATGCCCAACCAGGCCTCAGAATGGGTCAAAGGTCACTTGAAAAAACATGTAAAACTAATGATATCACCAATTTGGGTTTTTGGTGTGGGGGTGTGGGGGTATATCCTTCCCCAGCTCACTCTTATACCACACTGAAAATTGCATATACCAAGAACTATGACAGGTTTCCAAAGTCTCTCCCTGAACTGGGCATTGCAAGTGGCTCACACCTGTCATCCTAGCTACTCAGGAGGCTGAGACTCTTATCTCCAATGATCCATTAGAAAACTAGAAGTGGAGCTGTGGTTCAAAGCGGTAGAGTGCTAGCTTTGAGTGAAAGAACTCAGGGACAGTGCCAGACCCTGAATTTAAGCCTCATGACCAACAAAAATTAAAAACACACACACACACACACACATAATGCAGTCATCATACAAACCCTTGCAGGAGTTGTAAAGAATAATATAACCTTGATGAGGGCAGAGACATCATCTGTCTTACTGCCCAGCCCATAGGAGTGACACAATGATAAGATTATGTCTCCTTATTTAACACTCAGTGTTTAGAAGTGAGTAACATTTACAGAGGTCCTAATAGAGTCCTGGATTCAGGAAATACTAGCAGTGAGGAATGTAGTAGCCACCTGTTGATTTGATGTGCCCAGCCCATGGCCTTTCCATTCACATTACCATCATTTCCCCATGGTTCATACGACAACCAGTGGCTCTACTTCTCTTGAACATGTGGATCATCAAGTCCTTTGGCAGGGTGAATCGAATGGCAGAGGCAATGGTGATACTCTGAAGAGGCTAGCTATGGCAACCTGACATTGATTCCCATGTTTTGTGTTCTCCAGGCTCATGTGTTTCAGTCGAAGATTTCTTCCTAGACTTCCAAAGGAACTCCTTTTTCTGTCTTTACTCAGGCACCATTGATGTCTGTTCTTGCATTCAAAGAATGCATATGTGTTAGGTTTTCTTTTTCTCTCTCTTAGATACCATCAGCTCTTGAAAGCCACTTTCTAAAACCTTTACAAAAATAAATTGAAACCAATATATTAAAAAAAATAATCATCAGGCACACATTGCTTGTTGATGTTTCAAGGGAAGGATAGAAAACTTTATTTCTTCCCAGAACTGGGAAAGCTTAAGGACTTTTATGAAGGAAGTGGGATTACATCTTTAGAGTAGAAAGGATTTAGAGAAGAAAGAGACAGGACAGTTGTACATGTTGGGGCACTCACCCAAGTATAGACCTAAAGAGATCCAAGGACCAGCAGCGGCTATGCTGAAACTGATGAACTACCTAACTTGCATTTAAGTCAGATGATGCTTCCTTTCTCATGTCCCAAGTTCACCTGTTGAGTCAAAGCAACCTTTCCCTGCACTGTGTGTCTTATCCTTTGACCTAAGCTATAAAATGTCCAGGTCTTATGACATCAGCTAGCTCTGCCCTTCTTGTTCCAGAGTGATGTGCTATAACAGACACCCAAGTCTCTTCTGTATAGTGATTGTACTCAGAATTCTATGACTGCTTTCTCTTTGACTTTCATCTCTGCTGCTTCCCTTCTTCCTCCTTCCTCCCTGTGCACTCAGACCTTTTTCTTTTGCTCCTCAAGCTCATCCTAAATTTATTCCTAAACTCTGCATAGATCTTTATTGCTGTTGTTTCTGCTTGAAATGGCTTTGCTGACCCTTTGTCTGGGCAGCTTCATCATAGGGGTCATCTTACAATTCACACCTCAGAATAATGGAGAAAGTCTCCCTAAGCACTCCACCAAAAGTAGCCCTGACATTTACCTTCATGTCACCTCAGTTTATTTTCCTTGTAACCTGAAGTATTCAAAATGAACTCCTTTATTTGCATGTTATCTCTTTCCCCTTTGTGAAGCTAGGCTCCTTGGGGATAGACATTTTCCTTATCCAATAACTAGCTTGCTGCCTAATATTTACAGCATGCTCAGTAAACACATGTTAGATGAATGAATGAATGGATGAATGAACGAAGGAAGGAAGAAGAGAAACAGAAAAATCTGTATAACTACATGTTCCCTTAAAATATCAATGTTTGATCATTAAGAATTGGAAGAAAACAAGGAAGGAAGGAAGGAAGGAAGGAAGGAAGGAAGGAAGGAAGGAAGGAAGGAAGGGAGGGGAGAGGAAGGGAGGGGAGGGGAGGGGAGGGAGAGAAGGAAGGAGGAAGGGAAGGGAAGGGAAGGGAAGGGAAAGGAAAGGAGGGGAGAGGAAGGGAGGGGAGGGGAGGGGAGGGAGAGAAGGAAGGAGGGAGGAAGGGAAAGAGAGAGGGAGAGAGAGGGAGAGAGAGGGAGGGAAAGGGAATAAAGGAAAGGAATGGAGAGAGCAAAGCTAGAAGGAAGAAAAGAAAAATGGAAGGGAGTGATAAAGGAAAGGAGGGAGGGAAAGGGAAGAAAGGAAGGCAGGAGGAAGGGAAGAGGAAAGGAAGTGAAAAATAAGGTAATTTAATGTAAACTGTCTCTACGTGGTGAAATCTCAGCACCAAGAGGGAGGGGCTTGTTTCCATTCCCAGCTTTGCTTCATTGCATTTACTTTTCCAGAGTCATACCAGGCACCTTCAGGTGCCTGTATTTCCACAGACAGCAGAAACTAGGGGTCCTCAGTTGCCTCCCCCCTACTCCAACCCCCAGGCCCAGCTTCCACCCTTAGTTTCAGATATGTCAGTGTTTATGGTGAGTTTCAGTTTTCGGCTAGGTGAGTCCAGCATTTGTCAAATTCTTAGCCTCCCACATAAGTAATTAATATCCTTGTTTGATAATAAATGCAGAGTAGCTCCTCTTTCCTATCTTCATGTCAACTATCTCCCTAGCTGGACTCTAGGGCCTTGAATAAATCCATAGCCAAAGGGAGTAATGATGCTATGGCTTAGCTTCTCCAGTCTTAGCTTAGCCCTCCCCCAACCCCTCCCAGTGTTGTGTCCCTGTACGATGCCACAGCCCTAGTTTAAGTCTGTTGTATATTCTGCAGCCGCTCTGATATTCTCTTCATTCTCATCACAGCACTTTTAGATAAACTGACCATTGCACTGGAACATAGACACAAGGTATCTAGTGCCCTGCCTTGACTAGTGTAGGTGTTCATTAAACCCTTGCCATGATAATAGCTGCACTCCTTTGTTCTACCAGGCACCATTACTAGAATCCTAGTTACTTAGAAAGCTGGGGTCTGAGGATCATAGTTTGAAGCCAGGCCTGGAAGGCAGCTATGAGAGACTCTGGAGAGGCTGGAAGTTGAGGTGTGGCTCAGGTGATAGAGTGCCAACTTTGAGCAAAAACTCCAAATAAGAACATGAGGCCCTGAGTTCAAGCCTCAGTACACATACAGACACAGACACAGACACAGACAGACAGACAGACACACACACACACACACACACACACACACACACACACACACGATAATGTTCTCAATTTATATCCCTTGATGCAAAACTTCCCCTACTTTTAAGCAAGTCCCACAAAAGCAGAAAGCTCCCATGCCTTTTGTCACCACAGAATCCCAACTTTATGGCAATACGAATTTGTGAGGCCCAGTAAATATTTGTTGGATTTATTCCATAAGTGATGAAGTTTAATCTACTCAGTGACAGAAAGGCCCAGGACATGCTTCTGGATGTGAACTCAAAATGATGCCATTTAGAAGGAACAGGGACAATTTCTATCTATTATAGGAATCTCTGCATGTCAGTTCTGGAGCTGAGATTCAAGAGGGCATGAAGGAGGAAAAAAGGCCATTCTTGTTGTCTTCTGAGTGACTGAAAAAGAAAACATATCATGCTAACAATGGGACTCCTACCCCCTACATTAAGATAGAATTGCTGGGTGCCGGTGGCTTACACCTGAGATTCTAGCTACTCAGGAGGCTGAGATGTGAGGATCATGGCTCAGAGCCAGCCCAGGCAGGAAAGTCCATGAGACTCTTATCTCCAATGAACCATCAGGAAACCAGAAGTGGAGCTGTAGGTCAAATGGAGTAGAGGACTAGCCTTGAGCAACAAGAGCTCAGGGACAATGCCAAGGCCCTGAGTTCAAGCCCCAAGACTGACTAAAAAAAAAATTGTAAAGGGAGAAGAATGAGCATCTAAAAATCTCCCTATCCACACGTACACCCTATCTCCTTCCCCCCCAAAATGAAGCTGTCCTGTCACCTCATTATCCACTATTTACCACGAGGCTGACACATTTCCAGGGACTGAAGCCAGGAGCTCAGAAGAAATGTTGGAGTGAGAGGCCTTAAATGAAGTGGCAATAAAAAAAGTAAAAAAATAAAATAAAAAAGAGCTGCTAATACCCAGGAACTCCTTCCCTGGGAGAAAGCTGTCAAGGCCAGTGCCCAGGGCTAGTGAGATTTATTGATACTAAGTGGATGGTGCCTTAACCAGGAGTGATTATCAAAGAGGGCCGGGGGAGCTGCGAATGGAATTGGGCAGCCACACTGAACATGTTGCAAGGGTTTTCCTGCCCTTGCCAGTTCTTGCCCTTGTGCCTCCCAAGAGGGAGTTCCTGGCCTCATTTTCTACTTGCTCTGATTATTGGACAGATTCTGCTACAGAGGCAGAGAGCTGTGAGTCTGACATTCTGGCAGAATTCCCTGCCAGAATGCGTGTTCGCTCTCTCTCTCTCTCTTTCTCTCCCTCTCTCTCTCTCTCTCTCTCTCTCTCTGTCCTCTCCTCTCCTCCTCCTCCTCCTCTTTCTCCTCCTTCTCCTCTTCCTCTCTCCTCTCTCCTTTCTCCTCCCTCTCCCCCCTCTTCTCCTCTCTTCCTCACCCCCTTTCTTTCTCCCCTCCCTCTCTCCCTCAGGTCTTTCTAATCACTACTCTTTATACATGGATTTCCATTTATGCATGAATATCTTCCCCCAGCCTTCTTTTCTGGCTGATACCCACTTCCTTATCCTGTGTTGGTGAAGCTGAATCTTTCCTCTTGGAAGCCTTTTCCTGAGGCTCCAAAGGCCAACCCTGCTCGAGCCCTGAACTCCATTCCTACTACAGCCCTGAGAAAGAATTACCATCACCTGGCTAACTGTGGTTTCTTGCACAGGCTACATAATGGGCCTTGACACTGGGACTTCCCTAGACCACCAGTGCCATCTCTCCTGCCTGAGGTGGTTATCTTCCTGAGTGGCAGACACTGGCTATCTAATGGCACCTGAATGGATTGAGGGACAGATAGACAGTCGAAGCAAAGAGGAGGTGGCCTATGGCGCACATGTCAGGAGCTTCAGGTCTGTAGCCAGCATAGAAGAGCTCAGTTCTCAGCTTGGTCCAGTGCTATAGTCTTCAGTTTGAACCTGTCTCATGGGATGAAGAGTCCATTGCAGGCCTACAATCTGGGCGCAGTGCCTCGCACTGGGCAAAGAAGAGTTCAAATAATAGCTCCTAATGGCTTCTCAGAGAAAGCAGTATGCTTTCCTGAGTACAAGAGCCCACACATAGTCCAGCTACTCTGACCCAACATCAAGGGGGTGAATGCCTGTAATTCAGCCAATATGAACCTGGCCCTGATTCTGCTTTGGAGCAGAATTCGTACCAATTCCTCCTTCCTCTTCACTATTGCTAATAATACCCTTCTGGTTCAGCCCTCTATGATTTGTCATCTCTATGTTCAGTTAATTCCCACAATAGGTTAAAAAAATTTTCTAGCCAAGTGCTAGTGGCTCACACCTATCATTCTAGCTGCTCAGGAGGCTGAGATCTGAGGAGCACAGTTTGAAGCCAGCCCAAGCTGAAAAGTCCCCATGAGATTCTTACTTCCAATTACCCACTCAAAAACTGGAAGTGGAGCTGTGGCTCACTCAAGTGGTAGAGCACTAACCTTGAGCAAAAAGAGCTCAGCAACAGTGCCCAAACCCTGGGTTCAAGCCCCACAATTGACATATATATATATATATATATATATATATATATATATATATATATATATATATCTTCTAAGCATTCACATACAGTGAGACCAAAGGAGGATAGTCTTAGGAGAGGAACAAAAGGTCATATAAAATAATATTTATCAAAATGAACTTCAGGAAATTGAAACAAAAAATTATTTCTTAGGTAAAACTCAAGACTCCAAAGGAATCTAGACCAAGTACTTAGATTTGATTATAATAGGATCTATGAACTCAAGAGCCTTTGGTTTCTGGGATTGAAAAACTGCATGGAAGTTTACCAAATGTTTGATAGGCAAGCAGTCTCTTGGGTTTTGGAATCATGTAAATACTTTCTAGGAAATTTGACTCAAATCTAGAATTCTGGATCCTGGAAAGATGTTGGATGTTGTAGAGTCTTAAGTCATTGTTTCACTGATAAGAATACCTCCCCAGATTTGCTCAAGGTCATGTAAGTGGGAAGCTGAGATTTAGCAGGAAGGAGAATTCTTCTGGTCTTCTGACCTCAGAACCAGTACAGAATCATGGCATCTCTTCTGCTTGAATATTATTATGCCAGAGTCAAAGAAGCACTTTATCACTGTTGAATGTATTCCTCAGCATTTAACCAATGATTTGATTCTCCCTCTCCGTGTGTGTGTGTGTGTGTGTGTGTGTGTGTGTGTGTGTGTGTATAATTATCTCTGTCTCTCTGTTGGGTACTCTCTCTGTGTCTCTCTGGCTTTTTGTCTCTCTGTCTCTGTGTGTGGGGTCTGTCTGTTTATATCTCTGTCTCTGTGATCTCTGTCTCTCTCCCTCTGTGATCTCTCTCTCTTTCTTCTCTTTCTCTCTGTGGGGGAAGTCTGTGTGTATATAACTCTGTCTCTCTCTATTTGGAGATCTCTCTGTGTGTCTTTCTGCCTCTGTTTCTCTGTCTCTGTGGGAAGATATTTTCTCTCTGCATCTATCTCTCTGTCTCTCTGTAGTCTCTGCCTCTCTCTCCCTCTGTGCTCCCTCCCTCCCTTTCTCTCTCTCCTCTCCCACCCTGCTCTCTGTTTTCCTGGGGGAAGTCTGTTAGCCCAAGAGCTCCCTTCCCATAGCTTAGTATGTTCCCTCTTCTTTGCACAGCTTAGCATGCTCCCTTCTTAGGCAAATGCTAAGCCCATTTAGTAAAGGCAGTAAATAACCAGCAAGTAATCAGCAGCTAACCCCCTCTACACTTCTCTGGGGCAGCTACCACAATATAAGGCAACAAGAGTCCCTTAGAGTGACCTCAGGTCTGGACAATTGCAGGACCCTTATCTACTATTTGGACAGCAGCCATAAATCCTAGTCTGCCATAACGAAGCTCCTGGCCCACAGATCCACAGCAGGGTCTCTGCTCCTTATCCCCTTCTAGCCCCTCCTAAACCTCCTAGGTTATATAGGTCACCCCAGACAATAGGCCAGTGCTTCTTCTTACTTCTCCCTTATGAGAAGGGGTCTTGCCAGCCCCTTTCCCAGCAATAAACCTTTCTTTGTTCTCTGTACCTAGATGTCTGCATGGTTTTCTGGAAAAGTCTAATAATCTAACAGTCTCTGTGAGTATAACTCTCTCTCTCTCTCTTTCTCTCTCTTCTATGTGTCTCTCTCTGACTCTTTCTCTCCCTCTCCTTCCCCCCACTCCCTCCCTCTTTCCCTCCCTTCTCCTTCTGTTGTTGTTCAAGTTTAGCTTGAATGAAATGACAACTTGAATGTCAGACTCTGAGTGACTCTAGCAGATAGGGCCTACTCAAAGGCAATCAGGCCTGGCTCTTTTAAAGCCGTGTTCTTTTAGGAAGTCTTAAAGAATTAAGCATTTTAAATGAAGTTTAAGGGAAGAGATTCACAGAAGGGAAACATAGGGAAATAATTTGAGAGGAGGAAACAATACTGGTCTTCTATGTGTCTAAACACTTGACCATGTCTATTTCTTCTCTTTTCCTCCGCACCTTTTTTTGCACTTGGCCATGCGTGTCCCTGATATATGACTGAATGTGTGAACACTGTAGGAGACATGAATCTGATTCATATCTCACAGGATATTTCATTACAGCAAGAGCAGAGCAGAGATCCTAAAAATACCACAGAGAATGCATTATAATGGTTTAACAGAACTTGTGGGCTTACCATATATCTATACCCCTGTCTGGGAGATGGATTGTACATTTTTTGACAAACCTATATTTAATATAGGGAGGATAATATACAATGTATACTTCCTTGCAGAGAAATCCATATTTATGGAAATCCTGAGCCTAGTAATTACAATAGACATTTAAAGACAGGGTGTCTCGTAGGCTGTGAATAGAAAGTGTCAGAGTGTCCTCATTAGAATGGAAAGGAAAGTAGCATGGATGGTAGAAAGTAAATAGATAATCTGAGAAGAAAGCTACCCAGGACAGAAAAGCTGGAAGCCAAGGGGGACCCAAGGTCTCCATCTCCTACTGCAGATCATGTGACTTTCTCATCAAGCAGTCATTATTAATTCATCCATCAAGTATTTATCAAGTGCCTCCCATGGCCCAGCACCCCGCTGGCTCTGAAGCATAAACAAGACCCACTATTTTCAGGGCATGGGTATTCACTCAAGCAGCTACTGATCTATAGCAATAAACCAAGATAACAACAACTTTAGACAATAATGATTAGGGTATGGGAAATGAGACAGGATGATGTGGTAGAGAGGGGAAGGGGCTGCTGAGAGGTGGCAAAGGCCATCTAGGGAGGAAGGATGAGCTAAAACATCACTGCAGAAGAGAAGTGATGTGTGGAAGGAGTTGAAGCAGTGCTCCACAGGCAGGTAGCCAACGGCAAATGCAGTCTGTCTTAAACTCCAACCCTGAAGCAAAGAGCAATGGCCAGAGGGACTGGAATATGGTACATGGGGGAAAATATATGAGGTAGGAGAACTCAGAGGAGTAGCCATTACTCACGTTCTGCGTCAAAACCTGATATTGGGAGCATTTGACTCCATTTGCACCCGGAAATTTGAAAGCCATAAAAGACTTTGCCTAAGGAAATGAGAAGATGTGTTCTGTTTGTTTTTAATTAATCATACCCCTGTAACTTCTGAGTAGAGGATGGATTCCATTGCAAAACAGAAAAAAAAAAACACCTTAAACACCACCTGTAATATTAGCTTCTCAGCAGGTTGAGATCTGAGGATCATGGTTCAAAGCCAGCCTGAACTGGAAAGTCCATGAGACTCTTATCTCCAATGAATCAGCAGAAATCCAGAAGTTAGGTTATGGCTCAAGTGGTAGAGTGCTAGCTTTGAGCAGAAAAACATCAGGGACATTGCCTATGACTTGAGTTCAAATCTGAGGGCTGAGACTATTATATACACTATATATTTACACATTTTTATTTATATATTTATGTATCACATAATTATTCTTTATATGTTCATTTTTATATATTTTATTTATATATAATATATTATACATTTACATGTAGTTTTTATATATTATGTATGTATTGTATATTATATTATGCTATATATTTATATATTAAATGTTTTTAATATACATAAAGCTCAAAGCCATGGGTACAACCATAAGAAGCCAGGAAGGCCATGGAGTAGATTAAGCAGGTATTCCATGATGTTCTGGTTTCAAAGAGCAGTTAGTCCCTGGACTTTAAGAGGTAATGAGTGCCCAGTATGCAGAAGTATGCAAGCAGATGCTAATGATGCCCTGTAAATGGAATGCTCATTCATCCGAAGTGGAAGCTGGACTTCTTTTCTTCTCCTTTCTTTCTTTTCTTTTCCATCCTTCCTTTCTTTTGAGACAGAGTCTACCTATGTACCCCAGACTGATCTTGAAATTACAATCCTCCTTCCTCAGCTTCTCCAGTGCTGATACAACAGTTATGCACTACACACACACACACACACACACACACACACACACACACAAAGAGTGGCTGATCTTTCTCCCCATTCACATTGAGGGAGTAATTTTCAGGCACTGGAAGTATTCCTTGGTTGTATCCTTTGCTCAAGTAAAATCTGAACTTTGCATCCTGTATCAGAGAGTACAAGGATGTTTAACTGACTCATCAGAAGTTTGATGGTTGGGCTGGGAAGGTGGCTCAGTGGTAGAGCGCTTGTCTTGTATGCATGAGGCCCTGGGTTCAATTTCTCCGCAGCACATAAGCAAAAAAAAAAAAAAAAGAAAAAAGCCGGAAGTGGAGCTGTGGCTCAAGTGGTAGCGCGCTAGCCTTGAGCTGAAGAGCTGAGGGACAGCGCCAGGCCTAGAGTTCAGGTCCCACGACCGGACCCCTCCCCCCAAAAAAGAAGTTTGATGGCATGCCCTTAGGCTTATTTGATAGTATGATACTCTAACCAGTAATATAATCAACCACAAGCCAGGAGTGGTAACTGAGCTTGGGTACCATGAAATCAGTCTCGTGGGATGGTCACACTGCTAAGCTACTGCTATCACTGATATACTGAAGGACAGGTTGGGGGAGGAAGCCTGAAAAATCAGCTAGCAGGTGTACAAACACAACATGAACATCAGCAGGGAAATACACATGAACAGTCAGGGACAGGCTGAAGAAGATAAACCCTTGTTTCCCCAAATCTACATCAGTAGCAATAATTGGTTGAAATCCATCTTCCTACCACAGGTTTTCATGTTTTACATTGAAGGAAGGGGCAATAAAATGGAAAGATAACTTTAAAAGTCAAGATGTCCACCTGACTCTGATTTGTCCTAAACATGTTCCATGAACATGTCCACTAACTTTCTGATCCTTGGTTTTACCCTCTAAAGCCATAGCCAAACTGAGCAGTAGCTTATGCTTGTAGTCTTAGCTACACAGGAAGCAGAAAAATGAGAATTTCGCAGTTCAAAGCCAAAGTGTGCAGGGAAATCTGTACAATTCTTATCTCTACTAAACTATCAAAAGCCAGAAGTAGAGCTGTGGCACAAGTGGTAGAACACTAACCTTGAGCAAAAGAAATCCAAAAAGCTCAGGAACAGCACTCAGGCCTTTCAGTTCAAATCTTAGGATAGTACACACACACACACACACACACACACACACACACACACACACACACGCCAGAGCCAAGTCATTCCTTTCTTACTTAATAGGATTATCATTGAGACAAAGTGAGGTAATACATCAAAATGTTTCACACACATGACTACTATAATTGACAACCATGATAACAGCTGTCATGTAATCAATGTCCAATAGACACCAGATTTGGGCAGACGAATGCATGAGAAGATGGATAGATGGGATGGACAGATGGAGAGATGAATAGATTGGTGAGTTGAAAGCCTACATAAACAGATTCAATGGTTTAACAACTTCCTAATGGACAGTATATGGGTACTTGGATTAATGAATTATCTTGTGTAAATGAATCCAGTGTGGGACCATCTGATCATTAATCTATAGTATCTTCTGCCCACTAACACTTCCTTTCTTTCACAGTCTGTTCCCAGTTTTCCAAAGGAGTTTACGCCATCTTTGGGTTTTATGAGCGAAGGACTGTCAACATGCTGACCTCCTTCTGCGGGGCTCTCCACGTGTGCTTCATTACGCCTAGCTTTCCCGTGGACACATCCAATCAGTTCGTCTTGCAACTGCGCCCAGAACTACAGGATGCCCTCATCAGCATCATTGACCATTATAAGTGGCAGAAATTTGTCTACATTTATGATGCCGACCGAGGTAAGCCAAGGATTAGGGATTGGGAGACTGTTCAACATTGCCCCCTCATTGCTTTGTTTCTGTGGATTAATTTCTTGGTAACTAAGCTCTAACACACAGTGTAGAAACACACTCTTTGAGATTAATCCTCTTAACTCATCACTTCGTTCTATGGCCTCACCATGGTCCCATCCATGGCTCCTGAGGCCAAGGGCTTCAGCCTCTTGCTTCTTGGCACACAGGATGGTTAGCAGGAGTGTAGACAAACCCAGACCTGAACCCTGGATCTACTCTTCTCTGGGTGTTTGACTTTGGGAAAGCTGTCTATGTCTTAGCTTCAACACTTAGGTTATGGAGGTAAAATTCTCTAGGCTTTCATTTTCTCATCCCTATAATGATATGAAAATGGTCTCTACGTCTTAAAAGTAGTGTGAAGATTAAATGAGATAATGGCTAGAAAATCCATTTGAATGCCTGCAACATAGTAAATGCTCAAATTTCTCCATATATGTTGGCTGCTGTCACTATCATCATGATTGTCCTCATTATCATCACCACCACCACCACCACCATCATTACCACTATTAGACCATCCTCATCACCATCATCATCATCATCATCATCATCATCATCATCATCATCACCAAAATCATCATCATCAAATTCATCATCACTGTCCCCTCATGATCATTGTCACCATCATTATCACTGCCATTATATCATTATCATCACTTTCATCATCATCACTATTGTTTTCATCCCTGAGTCCTTTGTGATTCTGCCTCCTTTGAATTTTATGCCATATTTTCTAAACATTTCCTGTACTTTTCTTCCTTCTCTTGCTTACTCACACTATTCTCATTTTCTGGACTGCATTTTCTGTCTCAAAACCTACATAGTTAAAGCCTCCTTCTCTTTTACAGCCTATATTTTAATATCAGTTTCTCTGGTCTCTGCTCCTCCAAAGGTGAACTTCTTTTTGCCTGTTGTGGTGTTTGCTTGCATTTCCTTGCTTTCCCCCTTGTATATTGATGTTCTGTAAGAAGGAGTAAATCATTCATGGTGTAAATCATTCATGGCACATATAAGCCCTGGAAGCTGGGATAATGGAACAATGCTCTTACATGGTTGCATGCAGGAAGTCTTAGAAGACAGTGGCTTATGAAAATAGTTTATAAGGCAGATAGTCAAGTGCTATTCAGATGAGAAAGAGTGGACTTGGAGGTGTGGCTCAAGTGGTAGAGTGTCTACCTAGCAATCATAAGGCCATGAGTTCAAACACCACTATTCGCCCTCCATCAAATAAGGTAATTGTAGATAAGTTTAAAGTCTGCTGTTTGCTAGCTATGTAATCTTGAACCAATGACCAAATTGTGCTGAGCCTTGATTTCCACAAGAAAAGAAACAAAACTCGGAATCAATTTCTAGGTAATTTGTGAGGTCAAGCACCAAACTGGCCCTTACAGAAAAGATTGGCAGTTGACAATGATACAAAAGATTAGTAATATAAGAAAAAAAACAGTGATATCTGACAAGTGGAATAATGATGCCCTACAAACAAGTTCCATTCCTTAATCCCTCGAATCTTCACGTGTGTTAATGTTACCTGGCAAAAAGAATTAAGGTTTACTAATGGAATCAAAAGTTGTAATGATCTAGGCATAAGTGGCTCATGCCTGTCATCCTACCCTCAAAAGGCTGAGATCTGAAGATCAAAGTTCAAAGCCAGACCAGGCAGGAAAGTCTGAGACTCTTATCCCCAATTAACCACCAAAAAAAAGTGGTGGTGGGAGGTGGGGAAGGAAGTGGAGCTGTAGCTCAAAGTGGTAGAGCACTAGCCTTGAGCAGAAGAACTCAGGGATAGTGCCCAGGTCCCAAGTTCAAGTCGCACAATAGGCAAAAAAAAAAAATCTAATTAACTGACCTATAAATAGGAAATTATCCTGAATTACTGTTAGACATAGTGCAATCAGAGAAGCAGAGGCAGAAGTCGGTGTCAAAATGAGATGAGAGAGATTTAGCCACCATTGCTGGGTTTGTCTTTGAAGGAAGAGAATATAAGCCAAAGGATATAGTCCATTTCTAGAAGCTATGAAAGCAAGAAACTGGATTCTATCTAGAACCTTGAAAAAAGAATGGGAGACCTATTTCAAATGTCTGGCCTCTGAAAGGGTAAAATAGTATTTTCTGATGTGGACAGCAGTCTATCTGGGCTTATTTGTTACAGCAGCCATAGGAAACCAATACACATAATATAAGTCATAAAGATGAAGGAAAACAACACTGGGTAATCAATTGTCTCCTCCTCTCTAGTTGTCAATAGTTAAATGCAATTTCCTGGATACCTCAACAAAGTAGCTATTGAAATTATATCCACAAACCTGACCAACAATTACTAAGTGATTACCCATATAGTGGACAGTTACTAAGTATTAACACAGGTATCCAACTCTGGCAAGCATCATTTAATCTGCATATTGACAATGAGATTTGACCATGGTTTATACTGACACCCTATTGAATCTTTAAAAGTTATGAGAGACAAGTAAGTCTTTATAAGATATTAATACTCAGTATTTGGGATTTAAGCCTCAGATTTTATGTATGTGTGTGTGTGCACACGCGTGTGCATGTGTGTGTACACTAATCCTGGGGCTAGCGTTTTTCCACTTGAGCCTCAGCTCCACTCCTGGCTTTTGGTTGGTTAATTGGGGATGAGTCTCACAGACTTTCCTGTCTGGGCTGGCTTTGAACTTCGATCCTCAGATCTCAGCCTCCTGGGATCACAGGTGTGAGCCGCCAGCACCTAGCTTCTTCAGGAATAGAAAAGAAGACTCAGTGCCTGCCCTCATGAAGTTCAGATTTAAACAGTAAGAAAAATCTGGAGCTGAAATGGATTTGGAGGAGGAACACGGTTAGGGAAGACAGAGGTGAATGAATGCCTGGTAGAAATGGGGCGATCATTGCATTCAATGACTTTCTGCAATTTCTCTGTCCTACTGGTCAACGTCTAGGTTTGTCCGTCCTGCAGAAAGTCCTGGACACAGCTGCAGAGAAGAACTGGCAGGTGACAGCGGTGAACATTTTGACAACCACAGAAGAAGGTTATAGGATGCTCTTTCAGGACCTGGAGAAGAAAAAGGAGAGATTGGTGGTAGTGGACTGTGAATCCGAACGGCTCAACGCCATCTTGGGTCAGGTAGTGAAGGCAGCAAAGGACTCTGGGAGGTGGGAGGTAGAGTCATTCAGGAAAACTGGACGTAGTTTTGTCATGCTATTCTAAAGGGGATTATAAAGATGGCTGTTCCTTCTCATAGCCTATAGTTCATAAAATTTAATTATAAAATGTTATGAAGTTGGATAAACAACAAGAGCCTTGATAGGGTTCTATGTGTGTGTATATGTATGTGTGTGGGGGGGTGTCTGGGTGTCTGGGTGTGTATGTGTACCCATCCTGAGGCTTGAAATCAGGGCGTGGGTGTTGTCCCTAAGCATTTGTCAAGGCTAGTGCTTTACCACTTGAACCACAGTTCCACTTCCAGTTTTCTATTGGTTAATTAGAGATAAGAGGCTCTCTAAGGCCTTTCCTGCCTGGGTTGGATTTGAACCAGGACCCTCAAATCTTAACTTCCTGAGAAGCTAGAATTACAGGCATGAGACTCAAGTGTCTGACTGGGTAGGGTACTTTAAATGGGTCTTAGATTGATTGACCCAAACCTTACCACCAGTGTTTCTTTTTATGGTGGGGAAAAAATACAAATAAAAAAATAAATCAAATTACATTGCTTCTCAGTGTTAGCACATTAGGAGCTTGAGCCAGAGCCAAGATTCTTGCACTCAGCCTTGGCATCTGCCATTCACTGACCTAACATTTGTCCTCACATCATTGTGACCCACTGCTGCTTTAAGACCAAGAAATGTTCTCCTGAACATGCTCTTGCATTAATTGCGTAGTCTATGAATATGCATTAATTGCATAATCTATGCATAGGTGCTGTAACGGTGGCAATTCTGAGCCAGCAATCTCTAGACTGTACTTGCTCTGACACATGACCAACTCCAGACTCCATTGGCCTCATGTCCATTACTTGTCATTTTAAGCTACATTTGTGTATTCAGATGAATTAGCAAGGAAAGAGAGTTGCAATCAAGTCTGAGCAGTGCCGTAGAATAAAAAGATGGTGATTTTTTTTTTAGATCCTTGACAACATGACAAAGCTTGTTAATGGCCCTCAACACCCTGGCTTTCCCACAGGGAACCTGGATCCTGCTGAGCTATCATTCAGAAAGACATAGTAACAGTGGAGGGAGAAGTTTGAAAACCATGAATTCTCTAAGGAATAACTGTGCATCCTACTTTGGAAAGTGTGGGTTGAGGTGTGCTTTTTAAAAAAAAATTAAATTTTATAAAAGAGAAATGAGCTAGGCACTGATGGCTCATATCTGTAATTCTAGCTACTCAGCAGGCTGAAATCTGAGGATTGAGGTTCAAAGCCAGCTGGAGCAGGAAAGTCCAATGAACCACCAGAAACACGGAAGTGGCTCTGTGGCTCAAGTGGTAGAGCACTTGCCTTGAGCTGAAGAGTTCAGGGACAGCACTCAGGCCCAGAGTTCAAGCCCCATCACTGACAAGAAGAAAAAGGAAAGAAAAGGAGAAATGAGCAAATATTTCTATGTGGATAGAAGTCTTTGGGCTAGAATCAAGATTCCAAACACTGGGGCTGGGAAGGTGGCTCAGTGGTAGAGCGCTTGCCTTGCATGCATGAGGCCCTGGGTTCGATTCCTCTGCACCACATAGCAAAAAGAAAAACAAAAGCCGGAATGGCGCTGTGGCTCAAGTGGTAGAGCACTAGCCTTGAGCTGAAGAGCTGAGGGACAGCGCCCAGGCCCAGAGTTCAGACCCCAAGACCGGACCCCCCCCCAAAAAAAGATTCCAAACACTGTGTTTAAATGTGGCAGTAGATGATAGTGGTTAGCAGTACAGTCTCTGGATCTACACAGTCTGGGATTTACTTTCTAGCTTTGTGACCGTGGGCCAGGTTTTCAGGCTTTTTAGTCTCAAGTTCCCAGTCTGCAAAATGGGACTAATAATAAGCACTATCTTTAAGAAGGCTTTGTTTAAGATTAAAGAACCAGTTATTCTAAATACATGAAAAGTATTTAGAAGGAATAGATATGAAAACATTTCCTTTTTTTGGCTATTTATAATGCCAAATTGTACTAGCTCCCTGAGTCTCTTCATTCTTTTGGGCATAAATGAATTTATGTGAAATAAGAATGAAATCTCTTGCTCTGCATAAGGAGACAAGATAGAAGATGGAGACTGAAATGAATGAAAATGAAGTATTATTAATAAAGACTTGTCCTAATGTTTTGTGCTATTTTTTGAATGCTTACAGTATGCCAAGCATTTTACAAAGCCTTTTTCTTGTATAATTTTATTCTTCCTCCTATCAACCTTATAAAACAAGTCCTATCAATGTCCTCTTTTCTAAATGAAGAAAAGAAGGATTATATTTACCCAGGATCTTTCAGATAACATCTAAGGAAAGAAGGAAGCCAGATCAATCTAAATTTAAGAGGTTTCAACCTCTTAAATATACAACTTTCCAGCCAGGAGCCAGTGGCTCACGCCTGCAATCCTAGCTAGTTAGGAGGCTGAATTCAGTTGATTGCTGTTCAAAGCCAGCCTAACAGAAAAATCAGTATGACTCTTACCATCAATTAACCACAAAAAGCTGGAAGTAGAGCTGTGGATCAAAGTGGAAGGGTGTTTGCCTTGAGCCAAAAAACTCAAGGATAGTGCCCAGAGCCTGAGTTTAATCCCCAGGATCAGCAAAAAACAACCAACCAACCAACCAAGTTTTTCTGTCACTATGTTTATAGTTATCTACTCTGTCAAAACACATTGAATATTTGATAAGGAGGAATTATCTTGTTTTATTAGTATATTGTAGCATATTAGAATTATGTTTTCTGTTCTATTCTGAAAAATATGACACAGTTTGAAGAGATCTTATCACATTTTTATAGACAGGACACCTGATGATCCAACGAATTGAATGATATCTGTCTGCCTCAGATTCAGAAAACTAGTCAGTGACAATAGCAAATCTATCACATATATCTCTGATTTAGAGTCTGACAACCATTGGCATCCCCCAAGACTATCTGACATGGCCACTGGTGTCTTTTCATCCTAATACAAAAAGTTCTACCTAACCAAAAGAAAAAGACAATGATTCCAAATTCTGGTAGGAAATCAATTGTTTCTAATCCCTGAAGTCAAATGTAAGTTCTATGAGGACTGGGATTTAAAAAAAAAAAATTTCCCCCTGACCATGACCCATGTTTGCCATCCTGCAAGTTTTTAATAAATAGTTTCTGAATGAATTAAAAGGAGAAGGAATTAATAGAATCCCTAAGGATAATAATCTGAACTATAAGATGAGTCCTAATGTCTAAGGTAGCCATTGGGAGAATAAATGCCTTTTAGCTAGAGTTAAGGTCACACTGAAAGCTCAGAGGTCATTCAAGGGCTAACAGAGTGGAGGATGATGAGTATCAGCTAGGGATAATAGTGAGCAAGACCAAAGAGGTTAAGGGGTACCTTATAAACCATGAGAACTCAAAGATTATGGTGAGCAAGAAACCACGTTGGTTTGTTGTTGTTAGTTTTTTTAGAACATCACACTTTTATCAAACTAGAAGGCACCAGATTATATAATATAGTCATTAAAGTAGACTGCATTAGATGGCAGATTTCCACTAACCATTCACCACCTATTGCTGCTTTATTGTCTTCATGGTACTTCTCACCTGTAGAAGTCTTATTCGTGTTATCTATTTATACATTGACCATCTGGCTCCCCACTAAAATGGCAACTTGGCTCAGAGAGGTCACTAGGTCAAAGCCGCAATCCCAGCACACAACATATGCTTGACGTATGGTCTATATTCAGCAAATACTTGCTGAACAGATGAAAAAACTCAAAGCAGGCTTCACACTAAGGTGAGATTAACACCTCAATTCGCACCGAATTGGAGATACCGTTCAGACACCATGATGATGAATAAAGGAAATCCAGTGGAAAGAGATTTGACATTCATAGGGTCAATAGGTCATGTGATAGATCCCATGAGACACTGTGTCCCCTAACACCTTTCTCAGTTTGCGATTCCTTGTGCACCTATTTATTATACATCTTCTCCCAAGAAACCTAGCCTTTAAGAAGGCGATATCTGTTATTGACCCTCCACAGTGCTGTCAGATGTATATACACAGTTAACACTTAAATATTTCTGAAATAAAATTAGTAAATGAAGGAAGGTAGGTAGATCAATAGGTAGATTGATGAGTAGATGGTTGTAAAGTTTACTATATGAAATTGCTAATCTTTATTGGTTGTAAGTGATCAATGATTGGCTTGTTCTATGCTTTAATTTTTATACTTATTTTGGAGAAGCCAGGCCGACCAATGGTCTGAATGTGGTAGATTTCCGAATCTCTTTTATTTGCTGTTTTGTGCTTCTTAGAATCTGAATAGGCTGACACTTACAATTCTAGCTATTCAGGAAGCTGAGATACAAGAATCACAGTTCAAAGTCAGCCTGGGCAGGAAAGTCAATGAGACACTTATCTCCAATTTGCCACCCAAAAAGCCAGAAGTGGAGCTGTGGTTTAAATAATAGAGTGCTAGCCTTGAGCAAAATAAGCTCAATGCCTAGGCCCTGAGTTTAAGCACCAGAACCAGCAAATAAGAAGGAGGAGGAGGAAGAGGAAGAGGAGGGGGAGGGGAGGGGGAGGAGGAAGGGGAGGGGGAGGGGAGGAATGGGAAGAAGGGGAGGGGAGGGGGAGAAGGAGGGGGGGAGGAGGAGGGGAGCAATTGGACAGACTTTTGAAAAAAGGTAGCTTTTTGTTGCAAGGGGCAGCAACCACTCTGACAAGAAGATGTAAAGTAACAAAGAATTATTAATAAATCACCATAGTATTTGAGCTCTGTGGTCTGGAATTTCACAGTCTAACTACTGATTCAAGGCATGGTGTGTGCTTGCATTTAATTATTCCCCATATTTAAAAAAGTGAGTCTTTATGCACATACATCCCATTAAGTAGAGGTCTGAATGTGGACTTTAATAACCTTGAAAATTTATTCAGTTAGGGAAGCCTGAATGCTTCTCCTGTGTTTTATGTTTCCTTGCCACTGTGCAAGGAGAGAAGATCCCAGTCCAGTATACTTACAACAATTTAATGAGAAAGAAAGAAAGAAAGAAAGGAGGGAAGGGGGGATGGAGGGAGGGAGGGAGGGAAATAAAGAGAGGGAGAGAGGAAGAGAATGAGGGAAGGAGAAAGGAAGGAAGGAAAGAAGACATTAAGTTAATTTACAGGCTAGCCAAGGCTATCAATAAAGTCTGTTGTCACAGGGTGTTAGAGGCCTGTAATCCTAGCGACTCAGGAAGCTGAGATCTGGCTTGTGGTTCAAAGCCAGACTGGGCAGGAAAGTCTGTGAGACCCTTATCTCCAATAAACCACTCAGAAAACCAAAAGTGGTGCTGTGGCTCAAGTAGTAGAGCGTTAGCCTTGAGCTGAAGAGCTGAGGGACAGCACCCAGACCTAGAGTCCAAGCCTCACGAATGACAAAATAAAAGGAGGTGCTGGGAATGTGGCTCAGTGGTAGAATGCTTTCCCAGCATGCATGAAGCCCACATAAACAGACAAAGCCAGAAGTAGCACTGTGGCTCAAGTGGTAGAGCACTAGCCTTGGGTATAGAGAGGTTCAAGGACAATACCCAGGCCCCAGGTTCAAGCACCAGGACCAGCAAAAAAAAAAAGTCTGTGGGCTTAACTGTTCCTTGTTGAGTAGAATATTTGACTTCTCTAGCAAAACTCTGGATAGTTTTTTGTTTGTTTTCTTGCCAGTCCTGGGGCTTGAACTCAAAGCCTGGGCTATGTCATTGAGCATCTCTGTGCTCCAGACTTGCACTCTGCCACTTGAGCCACAGCACCATTTCTGGCTCTGAGTAGTTTATTGGAGATAAGAGTCTCACAGACTTCACCCAGGCTGGTTTCAAGTCATGACCCTCCTATCTCAGACTCCTGAATAGCTAGGGAGACAGGCATGAGCCACCAGCACCCAGCTTGGATAGGTTTATTTACACAAGCTTTTTTTTTTTTCCTACTGCAGTAATTAGAGACAGTCCATGTCCACAGTTGAATGGTGTTTGAAGGTCCTTACACTTAATGATTAACAGTAGTCAGGCATCCTATGGAAAGGTTTACAAATCAAGTTTTTGCCCTTGATCCTACTACTAGACAAGTACAGCATCCAGACAGGTGACTTCCTCACTTTGGGCCTCCGCCTCCCATCTTTTTGATGAAGGGTTGGATGAGATGATATCTGTAGCCTTCCCCCAACTTCCTAATTGAGCCACCAAGGAAAGCATAAAATTCATAGTAGAGAAAGCATGACATCGCATAGGATTGTTACAAGAAACAGAACGTTAAGCATATGATGAAATCATACACACACACACACACACACACACACACACGTGACCATCCAGGCAGCAAATACTGTCATGATCGTGAGATGATATCCCACGCAAGATTCTTACCTAAGAAGACTTAACATGTACATGGACGGCTTTATGAAAAGAGTACAACAGAATTTCAGTGGGGTCCCTGGCTTTATCATAATATCTTTCTCTCCTGGGAATCAAAACTGATTTCAAAACCCACATTTGACCAGGTGCCAGTAAAAGTCATGACTGTAATCTTAGCCAATCAGGAGGCTGAGATCTGAGGATCATGGTTCAGATGGTTCAGAAGTTGGCCTGAGCAGAAAAGTCCATGAGACTCTTCTCTCTAATAAACTGCCAAAAAGCCAGACATGGAGCCATGATTCAAGTGGCTGGGCATTAGCCTTGAGCACAAAAGCTCAGGGCCATCACCTAAACCATGAGTTCAAGCCCCTGGACCAGCACACACACACACACACACACACACACACACACACACACACCTCTAACTACATTTGCTACTTAATAACTAAGTGATATTAAGGAGGGTAATTATCCTTGCTATGGCTATTGTTCACCTGGAAAGCAAGACTAATAATAACACCATCATTGCTAGATAGCTTGGATATTGTGTCTTCATACTTGTTTTTTTGTTGAGGTGGTTCCCTGGCTGAGGAGTCCTCTCCCCTTTGTGTTTTGTAGATCATAAAGCTGGAGAAGAATGGCATGGGCTACCACTACATATTGGCAAATCTGGTGAGTAGAGCAATGTAAGCTGTCGTCTGTGTCCATGTTTGGGATCTGAGCTGGCTTCCATACTTCCTGCCTGGTGTGGGAAGGAGGGAAGATTCATAGCCATAATACCAAGTTTTGTCAGTATCCCATTCCCTTTTGTCCTCCATACAAACTACCATGCACTCTGCATGAACTTCTAACCTTCCTTGGCAGATTGCAGAGCAACTATCCATCTTCCACATTTCCTCTTTAAATCAGCTATTCCCTGTGAAAATATGGACATAATCAGGGCATCTTTGAAGGGACACAGATATAGTGATCTTCTTGTTTTGGCCCTCTACTTTGAACTTTAAAGATATTTTACTACTCATAAATACAAACATTTCAATCATGATAACACTAACATTAACAAATCTTTAACCCAAAACCATCTTCCAGCATGAACAATATTATGTCATTTTCATATTTTTATCATTTTTCTATATGACAAATATCAACCAAGCTATTAAAAATGGTTTTCATTTTAATACAATGAAGTTCTTTTTATTGGGTGCAATTGTTTTCTGTGTCACAAAGACAAGTTGGTTTATCAAATCATTGTTTGTATGTGTTGTTTTACCTAGCAGCTAGTGTGACATTCTGTTTTCTTTGGTGATCAGTATTTCAACCCAGTCTATTTTTTCCTTTATCATGATGTGCACTTTGGCCTTTTCTGAATTATTAAGTTAGATCCTCCCAGAACCTTTTTGGCAAAGCCAAATTTTATTTTATTTTGCATGTTGTTTTGCTTTTAAATGCTCTTATTAAAATAGAATCTACATACTCTGCCATACCACTCATCAATTTTTATAGTGTACTATTTAGCTTGTTCTTGCTATATGCACAGAATTATGAAACTATCATCATGATCTAATTTAAAACTTTTTCATCAACTCAGAAACCCATATCCATTAAAAATCACTACGTGTCCACCTGAAGGGTGGACCTAGAACCCTAGGCAGCTTCTATATTTAGTTGTTTTCATAGTTCTATCACTATATATCTATTTTATTACCACATAATATTCCATTAGATGGATAGATACATGAGAGATTGATAAATAGATAGATCAAACACAACTTGCTTATTTATTAAATGATGCATGTTTGGGTTGTTTTACAGCTATTATGAATATTGCTACTATGAATTTATGAATGTAAGTGTACAATTGTTTCTTCAGAGGATGTATCTAAGAGTAGGATTGCTGGGTTTTGTGCTAAACGCTGTTTAACAATTTGAGAAATTCCAAAATTATTTTTCAGAGTGACTGGGAAGCTCTCATCAAATTTTAATTGATAGGGGCTGGGAAGATGGCTCAGTGGTAGAGTGCTTGCCTTGCATGCCTGAGGCCCTGGGTTCGATTCCTCAGCACCACATAAGCAAAAAGACGGAAGTGGCGCTGTGGCTCATGTGGTAGAGCGTTAGCCTTGAGCTGAAGAGCTGAGGGACCCAGACCTAGAGTTCAGGCCCCACAACTGGACCCAAAAAAATTTTTTTTAATTGATAATAAATTTTGTCTATGTCAGTTACCCTTAATGGTAGCTTTTCCTGACAAATTTATTGGCCAGACTTCTCTTGACAGAACACATGGCTATAATCACTTGAAACCATGTTATTTCTTTTTTTAATTTTTAGGTTAAAATGTATGTTATTTCTTTAATGCTAATTATTAATTGATCAAAAGATTGGTAGCTTGTACATATTTTTGAGCAAAGGTCACTAATTGAATTGAGGCACAAAATTTAGGCCTTATGATAGGGTTTCCTGCTTCAGACCAGTCCTGGCTCTGTCCTTCTCTTTCCTCCAAAATTTCCATGACTTGGCTGTTCCAATATTTGAGGGTCAGGACTGGTAATAAGAAGGACTCTTGAGAGTGGTTCATTTACATAGAGATGCCAATGACTTTCTTAGAGGTATTTGCATTTAAAACCAGTGATGGTTATTCAGAGTTTTTTGAGGAGCTGAAGATTTCACCCTTCCCTCCCCCCAAAAACAGACCATTTGGAAAAAGAAAGATGAAATTTTTGTCCTGGCCCTAAGAATAATAATCTTTGTCATTATACTCAAATCCCAGGTCCTTAGTGCTGGAAGGAACTTCAGAAGCCAGCTCATTGGGGTGTGGAGAAGTAGAAACAGCAAGGGAGAATGACCTAGTGCTACCTAGCTGGTTAACATCTCATTGGACAGACCCTTGACATTCTAGCTAGTTAGGTGACATGAGGATTGGGGTTGGAAGCCAGGATAGGCTAAAAAACTCCATGAGACATTTAACTCCAATTAATTCCACAAAGCAAAACAAAACAAAATCTGGAAGTGATAGAGTGCTAGCCTTGAGCATAAAAGCTCAGGGACAGCACCCAGGCCCTGAGTTCAAGCTTCAGGACCAGCAATCTGTGACTCCTAAGTGCAGCCTGCTATTGGGAGATACACAGAACAAGGAGAGGGCATGCATAATCCCCTCTTTGGGGTGATAAAAATTATACATCTGTGACCTCATAAGCACTGAAAGACCCCAAAGCATCACCAGCCCCCAACTGTGGCCCCTGGAATCTTCAGCCACAGTGTCCCCAAGTCAGCCCCCATTCCCTCCTTGTGATATCCTTTGGGTCTTTTTTTTTTCCTTTTAGTCTTCTGACCTAATGAGCTCTCCAATCCTTAAAACTGCCAGCTAATAGGATGTAAATTACATATACCATCCAAATACAAAAACCTTACATGTTCCAATAGATTAGATGATAATTAAGCTTCAAATGACTAATTAATTCAGTCTGAGACATAGTTGAAGATGTGTGGTGTGTTTCTCTCCCCTTCAGAGGAATAATGCAATTTATAAGATGATAATTTTTTTTAGAAACTCTGCCACATAATTAGCCTGTGGCTGCATGGAACTGACCTCCGCCTTCAGTGCTTGTGATTAGGATATAATTATTGAGTTAGGGACCAAGGAAGCCTTGGGAAAGGAAGCTGCACTCCTATTTCTCAGTTCTCTCTGTCCTGTCAGAGTGTATGTGCTTCAGGAAGCCAGCAATATTCTTTATTGTTATTATCATCATCATCATCACCATCATCATCATCATCAACATCTTCAAGTAATTGTACAAAGGAGTTGCCATTTAACAAAGCACTATTTAGCCAAGTGCTGGTGGCTCATGCCTGTAATCACAGGTACTAAAGAAGCTGAGATCTGGGCTGGGAAGGTGGCTCAGTGGTAGAGCGCTTGCCTTGCATGCCTGAGGCCCTGGGTTCGATTCCTCAGCACCACATAAGCAAAAAGGAAAGAAGCCGGAAGTGGCGCTGTGGCTCAAGTGGTAGAGCGCTAGCCTTGAGCTGATATGCTGAGGGACAGCACCCAGGCCCAGAGTTCAGGCCCCATGACCGGACCCAAAAAAAAAAAAAAAAAGAAGCTGAGATCTGATGTTCTTGGGTTTGACACCAGTCTGGGCAAAGTCCATAAGACTCATCTCTAGCTTTGTGTTCATGGGCAATTTTAGAGGCCTAAGTTTCCTCATCTGTCAAGTAGGAACAAGAATTATTCGTCTGACTAGTCATAGTGTCATCAGGAAAGAACCAGCTATGTTGTTAAACACCACCATGCATGGGCTGAGAATTTCTACTTTGTAGATGAATCCACCCACTAGTGTATGTTCACACATGGTGTGTGTCTCTACATGGGCACACAACTTGAGATATGTACTCATAATTTATATTTCTTTGGTGGGACAAGTGTGTATGTGTGTCTACACACACACACACACACACACACAGACATATCTATATATCTACATAGGCATATAGATATATATGTTGTTTCCATAATGTGAACTTGAACCATGCAGAAATTGGACAGCTATGTCACAACTTCTTTACTTTCCAAAGCAGCTCTTTTGAGACATAATTCACATATCATACAATTGACCTATTTAAAGTATATGACTTGTCTTTTCCCTACACAAATCTTTAAGGTTGTCTCCCTCTGATTCTTTTTTTTTTGGGGGGGGGTCTGGTCGTGGGACCTGAACTCTGAGCCTGGGCACTGTCCCTCAACTCTTCAGCTCAAGGCTAACGCTCTACCACTTGAGCCACAGTGCCACTTCCGGCTTTTTTCTTTTTGCTTATGTGGTGCTGAGGAATCAAACCACTGAGCCATCTTCCCAGCCCTCCCTCTGATTCTTAATAAGACATCCTGATCTGTTGGATAGCACTTGAGGTTGACCATATTGTCCTCATTTTCCAGATGAATAATGGGTTCAGAACGATGAAATGACTTTTCCCAGAGTTAGAGTGTTTATAAAGAAAAGGAAGCTATGCTAGACACTGGTGGCTCATGCCTGTAATCCTAACAACTCAGGAAGCTGAGATCTGAGGGGCGTGGTTCCAAGCCAGCCCAAGTCGGAAAGTTCATGAAGCTCTTATCTCCAGTAAATCACCAAAATAAAAAAGCCAGAAGTGGACCTGTGACTCAAGTTGTAGAACACTAGCTGTGAGCACAAAAGCTCAGGGAGAGTGTCCAGGCTCTGAGATCAAGTCCCATGACTGACAAAGAAAAGGAAGGAATGAAGAAAGGTAGGGAGGGAGGGAGGGAGGGAGGAAGGAAGGAAGGAAGGAAGGAAGGAAGGAAGGAAGGAAGGAAGGAAGGAAGGAAGGAAAAGAAAAGAAAAGAAAAGAAAGAATTAGGTTTCTCATCCAGATCCATAAAACTCCAAAGTCTATGTTCTGACTATGGTGTTGTGTGTGTATAGAACACAGAAGAGCAGAAGGCAGCTATGAAGACAATGTGTGGACTTTGACAAGAAGGTGTGAGTTCAAATCTTGCCTAAAGTGGCAGCAATAAACTCAGAACTGAGTTACTCAAGCTTTTCATTGACACCTGTTCCATTACACATCAATATAGCCCTGTCACGATGGTCATGTCTTAAGATGACCGAAGCTGAAGGAATGATCATGGGAGGTAGATATCTCAGTCTTACTGGGGCTCTGGGGTACAGAGAGTTCAGCCATCCTATCAGATGGTGGTGGATTTTATGCCTGTAGGATGTTAGAACTGGAGGTTTGGACCCATGTGGCAAACCACCCCCACCCTGTCCCCACCCCCAGGTCTGAGCTGGTACCCATCTCTTCTGTATCAGCCTGAGAAGAACCTGTTCTTTAGTTTCCTTGCTTCCCCCTCCCCCCCCCACAGAAATCTGTCAGGTCCTTCTGTGAAACAGAGCTCACCCACTCCTGTCTGTGCATTGTTTCCTGCCATCTAGCTGCCATACAAGGCCAGCCCCGGCTTCGGCTGCTTCTGATGAGGCGGTGGTTCCAGGAGTCATTGGGGAAGAGTGGTTGGGGATCACACAAACTTGATTTTGAATTCTGGCTTTATACTCTTCAATGATGACACTAGTCAGAATACTACATGCACTGAGCTTTCAGTGACTGATTTCGGATTGTTGTTTTTTTTAGTTGTTTGTGGTGGTGGTGGTCGTCACCATGGGGCTTGAACTCAGAACCTGGCACTGTTCCTACACTCTTTTGCTCAAGGCTAGCACTCTACCACTTTGAATCACAGCTGTGGTGGTTCAGTGGAGATAAGAGTCTCATGGACTTTCCTGCCCAGACTGGCTTTGAACTGCGATTCTCAGATCTCAGCCTCCTAAGTAGCTAGGATGACAGGTGTGAGCCACTGGTGCCCCACTATTTCTATTCTTAAAAAAAAAAAGAGTAATGATACTATCTATCTCCTCATGGGATGTTATAAGAATGAAGCAAGGTAATGTAGGTAAAGTGCTTATCGTAATGCATGACTCTGAACTGGCACTTAAGTGTTGGTAATTACAACTGTAATCATCCACCCCACCATCATCATCATTAGTAGACAAGGAACACATATATGTCTAGGGGCAAGAGACTTTCTTCCAAGTCCCTCAGGCTTCTCCTAGATTAAATCACAGCCCCTTGTTAATATGTCACCACAGCACCGAGTGTCTCACTTACCATAATTGAGATCCGACAATAAATATTCACTGCAGGGTGATGATGTCTTCCTATTTCTCTGGAAGGTTCAACTCTGTGTCTTATTCACAGGCTGACTTCTCAGTACCTGACAAAGTGAGCTGCAAAAAAAATAGGTCTTCTTTATTAAGTCATTTCATGAAGCTGGGGGCCGGTAGCTCATGCCTGTAATCCTAGCTACTCAGGAGGCGGAGATCTGAGAACTATGGTTCAAAGCCAGATTGAACAAAGAGAGAGGTGGGGGGAGAGGGAGAGAGTCAGTGGAGACTTTTTCCTCTAACCATCAAAAGCCTGAAGTAGAGCTGTGGTTCAAGGAATAAGAGTATTTACCTTGAGCAAAAATGTGAAAGGACAGAGCCCAGTCTTTGAGTTCAAGCCCTAGTACTGGCACGTACATATACACAAAAAACGTCATTGAATGAATGAATGAGGGAGGGAGTGAAATGGCTTCTCAGGAAATAACATTTGTACTCACATGTCACAACACATTTACACACAAAATCCTGTGTCTGGGTTAAAAGAAGCAGAAAAAAGCAGGACCATGAATCCATTCATGAATATGCAAATATGGAGATCAATAGAGGTGGGGCGAAAGGGGACTCCTAATCTGTCAGAGAAGAGGCTGTCTCCAGTACTCCATCCCTAACAGAGGTGTACCCATCTGGTTCCTGTTTGGACAAGGCCCAGTGGGAGGTACTCTACTCTGAAGCAGCTTCTATGTTCCAATCAGCCAATGTCACTCTCAAACTATCACTTCTAGCCATACTTTCCATCTAACTCTGGTGATCCTGAACCACCTGTTGGCTCATTGATTGTACCTCCAGAGCCTGGACACTTTCCCCTTCCTCTAGTTCTTTCTCTAAGGATGTGGTTTAACATGGTCTAAGCAACCACTAAAAAGTAGACCACGCTTGTCTGCTTTGCCTGGCACTGTGCTGAGCTTATTCAAGAAATCCTATGACCTTTTACGCTTCTGTCCTGGAAGCTGCAGCTCCATCAGATCATGTAAATAAAACATGTCCTTCTAAAAAGAAGAATGAAGCTGAGTACCTGTGGCTCATGCTTGTCATCCTAGCTACTCAGGAAACTGAGATCTGAGGATCACAACTCAACACCAGTCCAAACAGGAAAGTTTGTAAGACTCTTACCGCCAATTAACCACCAAATAAACAACCAAGCAACCAAAAATCCCCAGCAGATATGGAGCTGTGGTTCAAGGTATAGAGTGCTAACCTTGAGTAAAACTGCTTAGGGACAATATGCAGGTTCTAAGTTCAAGCCCCAGGACCAGCACTAAAAAAAAAGGTGAGATGAAGGGGTGAAAAAACATATCCTATGGCAGTCTTGCAGGCTCCATAAATGGTACCTGAGCTGTGAGAGTATGTCCGTGAAAGAAGTGAGGACCTCCAAGAACCTCAGGGTGTTCTTCAACCTAGGTTGAAGAATTCCAGGGAACAGGGCCTGGTGGTTCCTTGGGGTTCATCTCTCTAGTCATTCATTTTACAAAATGTGTACTGCAGGCCCACAGTAGAAAAGTGGTGTGTTAAAGGTCAGCCAAAGGTCAGAAGCAGGGCCAGTCTAGGGCTTGCTGTATCCATCAGCCCCCTGCTTCTTTCCCATGATTGCTGCCTTCTTTATCTTCACAGTGTGTCTGTATGTCTTTCTCTGTGTGTGTATGTGTGTGTGTGCATGTGCGCGTACAGGCATGCACATGCGTACATGTGCATAACTGGCACAGACAGAGAAACACAGATAGAGATGAGGTCCAAGGTGTTTCCCTTCTTCACTGTTATCCTCTCTTCAGCACAGAAGTTAATCCTTTTCTCTCCTGCTGCTCTCTATAGCAAGTGCACACCCAGGTCATGTGATCACCTGCCCAGGGTCATGTGATCACCAGCCCAGATGGGAGGGAAAGGGGAATAATGAGCAGGCTGGAAGACATACCCCTAGTGCTCAACAATGCTGTCTTTCTAAATGACCCAACCCTTCCAGCAGGCAAAACAGAGTTTAGTATACCCTTCCCCCAGGTCTAGAAAAATTCATTCTAGAGCCCTTGGAAGTTTTCCGAAGACCTCTAAGCAAGCTGAGTTGATCATCTCACATTGTGAGGGAGAAAGACAATTCACGGTTAAAAGACCTTTTGGAGAATTGTGTGGCAGAAGCTTGAATTTCAGTTCAGGTGGATCCAACCGTAGGCTACCTCTCCATTTGGGTCATAGCAGGCAAGTCAGGAAAGCTTTTGAACTCTGAGCATGGTTGTTATCATGGAGATAAAATCCAAGCAATAGGCTTTATTCTGGGTCAGTATCTTGTTCATCAGTGCAGACAACACTGTTAGATGCATCCAAGATGACTTTGCATTAACTCTGACAATACTTGGGCTGATGTCTAACTAGGTTTTGTTTCACATTTCCTTACCTACCTACTTCTTCTTCTTCTTCTTCTTCTTCTTCTTCTTCTTTTTTTGGTTGTGCATGAGACTTGAACTCAAGGTCTGGGCACTGTCCCTGAGTTTTTTCGCTCAAAGCTAGTGCTCTACCATAGCTCTACTTTCGGTTTTCTGGTGGTTAATTGGAGATAAGAGTCTCACAGAATCTCCTGCCTGGGGTGACTTTGAATCATAATTCTCATATCTCAGCTCTCTGCATAGCTAGGATTACAGGCATGAGCCCCCAGCACTGGGCTACCTTCACACTTTTTATAAGCCAGAAAAGCAAATAACATATAGGGAGATAAATTGAGACCAAAAAGGCATAGAGATGAAGATTACTCTGTGTGTGTCTGTCTCTGTGTGTGTGTGTGTGCGTGTTTGTGTGTGTGTGTGCGTGTGTGTGTGTGTGTGTTGATTGTGGATCTGTCCTGAGAAGGTGACCCAGAACACAGCTAATTCCCTTGCACAACCCCCTGGAATGGTCACTTAAATAATCCCTACCTTGAAGCAAAAGATATTGTGTGCATGAAGTGAGTCACCTATATGAGTTCATAAGAGTGAGGAGGTAGAGATCAAGGATGGTAATGCTGCCAAGCACCAGTGACTCACACCTGTCATCCTGGCTACTCTGGATGCTGAGATCTGAGGATCACAGTTCAATGACAGCTTAGGTAAGAAAGTCCATGAGATTCTCATCTCCAGTTGATCACCAAAAAGCTGGAAGTAGAGCTGTGGCTCAAGTAGTACAGCATCAGCTTTGAGCAAAATGAAAGCTAAATGAAAGCCTGAGGCTCTGAGTTGAAGCCTCAGGACTAGTGCAGTCATGCGTGTGCACGTGTGCATGCATGTGCGTGTGTGCATGCGTGTGCACACACACACACACACACACACACACACAAACTAAATGAGCCAGATACTCACGGCTCACACCAGTAATTCCTAGCTACTTACTTAGAAGGCTAACACTTTCAGGACACAGCTGAAAGCCAGCCTGGGCAAGAAATTCTATCAGATTTGTTGTTGTTGTTGTTGTCGGTTGTGGGGCCTGAACTCTGGGCCTGGGAGCTGTCCCTGAGCTCTTCAGCTCAAAGCTAGTGCTCTACCACTTGAGCCACAGTGCTACTTCTGCCTATCCCCCCCCTACTTATGTGGTGCTCAGGAATCGAATCCAGGGCCTCACGCATGTAAGGCAAGCACTCTACCACTGAGCCACCTTCCCAGCCTTTCTATGAGATTCTCATCTCCAAATGACCACCAAAAAAAGCTGCAAGTGGAGCTGTGGCTCAAGTGGTAGAGTCCCAGCCTTGAGTAGAAAAAGCTAAGGGACAGGCCTGAGTTCAATGCTCACAGGCACTCCTATGTATGATACACAGCCCTGTCATTCTGTCTCTGAGTCTGAAGACACACACACATACACACACACACAGAGGCACATGCACACTGTAGGATGTTCTTCTTCTCTTTCCCCAACCAAAGATATCTACTCATTTTTGTTCAAGAGTAACTTGAGGAAAATGGGGCCTTTTTCATTGGACACTTATTTAACGTGAAAGCAAAAACTAGGCCTGTCTTCTTATTCTCTGTCAGCTTGTGTCTTGAGTGTGCTTGTAAAGACTGAGCACTTCTGAGTGAATGGGTAGGTAAATAGATGAGCATATAATTAATTAGACTATCCCCTTCCAGTTGCTTTCTCTGTATGTTTGAACTTCTGATCATTTTCCATTTTTATTCCTTTACAATGGGTGACAATTCTAGATGAGGTTCTGGAAATAGATAGTGTCTTCTCCAGAAATGGGCTTGCTATGAGCCCTTGCATGACCTCTGTAGGAAGTTTGTAATCAGGGACCTCAAGTCTACCAAGAACTCTAGCAAAAAAAAATCATCTAATTGCAACAAAAGTATAAAAAGATGAACTTAAAAGGACATTGGCTCTAGATCTGAAGTCGGCTCAGCCAGCTATCAGTTCTGATAACAACTAGTTAGAACAGAGTTGACACAAGAGAACTTTCTGGAAAACCTGACCACATAGTATATATCTACAACCATACATTAGACAGCCCACATTGGGTGATTTTTTGTTTGTTTATTTTGTTTTGACCTTCAGCCACAAAGTTCCAGCACTCCACCACAAAGGTCAAGATTGAGAGCCATTTGCTGGGATTTCCACATACCTGTCACAGACAGCTAGCTAAGTCTGTTAGGTGGTTGTTAGATAACCTATTATCTGAGCACCTGGCTCCTTGCTTTCCAAGGTGATTGGATAATTCCACACCAATGCTTCTTCTCCCTGAGTATGGACATTGAATCTATTTGCTGACACAATCACAGCTACCATGGTGAGGAGCTGCGTAAGCCTGTGTGTTAGCAGGGATTATAGAAGTGGAGGCTACCTTCAAGGTTTGTTTGGCTAACATGGCTGAAATAGAAAAATGCATAGGATTTTATGCAGTGACATGAGTATTCGAAGATGCAATTAAGTCCCCTGCTCGAGACTATTCCACAGATTCCTGTAGATCCATATTCATGTGCACACACCTGTGTGTGATCACAGAATCATCAATCAAAGCTGGCAGGGCCCTCGGGAGAGAAAGCAACTAGCTCGGAAGTCTCTCTACATTTTGAGTTTGAAGTTCTGTTTTCCAAGGGAATCTTAGGGCAGAGGCCTAGTATCTAAAGCAGATGATGATAAGAGATGCTTTTGTGAATGAGGAGAAGTAAAGATGTAGGACATGGTCCTCCTGACCTTCCTCTATTCAACATACTCATCTCTAAAACTGCCTATGACCGGGGCCTAGCGTGGAAGGCCACTGATCTAGCAGATGCTCTTATTTTGTAGATCAATAAGGTCGTTCGTGTCTGTAAAAGGTTGAGAAATTTTCTCGAGGACAAAATGACTCATGAGGTTCAAACCTAAGACAGAACTTATATGGCTGTCCCTGAAACCCTTTTCCTGACATTTTTCTTTCTGATGTAGTTCACAATATAATACACACACACACACACACACACACACACACACACACACACGTCCATTAAAAAATAAAGATCTTACTGGTCCATAAGATAAAAGCTGAGTTGAAAGGATGACAATATGGAAGTGTGTAGGAAAATGCTGGAAAGGATGAGTTTCTGTTCCTTCATCCCCTAGTATGTTGTAAACATACTCTGTGCTCCAGGCATTGTGGATGGACCCTGGTGTAGAGAGGGAGATGGTCAGGATTCACAGCTTCACAGGAGAGAGGGGCAACCTGGACAAGACAAAGAAGAGGGTTTGAAGTAAAGGGCTCAATGGTTCACATTGCAGCATAGATCAAAGATCCTGAGGACATGTACCCTGGGCCTCCTGGAAACCTGCTGCTTGTTCCTTCTTTGCATAAAGATCCAGCCCATTCTTGTCTTCTTTTCAGAACAGGAGGTACATGGAAATGACTGGCTGGCCTGGAAGGTCAGAAGCCAAAGGTTAAAACACATCTCCTCAAGTCTTATTACTTGTCAGGACTAAGGTCCCTGTCCTATTATTTACGTAACATTGGGCAGAAGCTGTTCCATTTGTTAAAAACTTAGTTTTCCAAATGTCTAATTTGCATATGGGGATAACAGTACTCCTTTCACGATATTGTCATGAGAATGAAATAACATAATGTAAGGACTGTGCATTAGACACTATCTGCTATGCAGTGCATGTTCGATCATTATTCTGTTGGTCAAAATCTGACACCACCCTTCACCCACGGTTACATCTGAGCATTCTTCATTTCTTCTATTACCTTTAGATTGGCCATCTCTACTTTCTTCGTTTTGTAAGCATTTCTAATATAATATGAATTTCCCAATTAAACCTCCCTATGACTCTTCTTTTCATGAAGCTGTCATCTTACAATTTTCCTCTGACAATTGGAGGGAACTTGACAGGTTCTACTTGTGCCTTTCACAATATAAAGTGCAAGTTCTTTGATTTGGTCTATGCATACCTCTTCCAGATGTCAAAGGGCTGGGGAGAGGGAGCATACCTTCCTATTGTTCCAAAATGTATTTAATAAATGTTCTTCCTTGGCTCTGTCCCCCAGCAATAGTGGATGTTCCTTCTTCCTTCTGCCAGCTGTGATGTCCTTTCGAAGGAGGATGAGGGTTGAGCAGCTGGTATGTGACCTCTTGAAAGAGTCCCATAGCTGGGCACTAGTAGCTCACACCTGTAATCCTTGCTACTCAGAAGGCTAAGATTTGAGGATCATAGTTTGAAACCAGCATGGGCAGGAAAGTCTGTAAGACTCTTATCTCCAATAAACTACTCAGACAAAGCTGGAAGTGGTGCTGTGGTTCAAGTGGTAGAGCACTCACCTTGAACAAAAGGAAGGGTTAGGGACAGTGTTCAGGCCCTGGCTTTAAGCGCCAGGACAGGCACCAAAATAATAATGATAATAATAATGTCTTTAAGTAGTTGTCCAAAGGATCTTGCTTTAACATGTCAGTTTGTGAGTACAATGCTTTTTTTTTTTTTTTTTTTAGCTCTAGACCAGATTTTTTTTTAATTGTGAGAATGCCGTACAGAGGGGTTACAATTACATGGGCAAGGTAATGCGGGCATTTCTTGTCAAGCATTGTTGCCTCCTCCTTTGTTTCCCCTTCCCATCCCTTCCCATCTCCCTCCCAACCCCGGGCCTCCCCCTCCCCAACCCCCCCCACCAAAGTTGTAAAGCTCGTTTTTTGACATAACTTCTTGTACATCTCATTGTTGCAATGGGTCCACCTGTATCCCTATTTAAACAATTTGTTTTTTCCCTTCCCCTCCACAAATTATAACAACACCAAATACAGTGAAAACGGGGATTATACCGTGGGGGAGGGACATACAAAGCAACAAAACAATCACTTTATAAATACATTAGAAACAATACCAAGAAAGAAAAAAACCACTTGTGTCCTTATCTTGGGGTTCATTTCGCTTAACTTCAACTTATCTGACCATTTCTGCTTGTCTCAGACATATACTAGTTATTGCAAATAAGGGAAACCATGGGATCTATGTTTCTTTGGGCCTGACTTACTTCACTTAATAGAATTTTTCCCAAGTCTTCCCATTTCCTAACAAATGGGGCAATGTCATTCTTTCTGATGGAGGCATAGAATTCCATTGTGTATATATACCACATTTGCTTGATCCATTCATCTACTGAGGGGCATCTGGGTTGGTTCCATATCTTAGCTATGGTCAATAATGCTGCAATAAACATAGTTGTGCTGGTAGCTTTAGTGTGGTCTTGTTTGTGATCATTTGGGTAAATGCCCAAAAGTGGGATGTGGAGTCTTTTGAGGAACTTCCATACTGCTTTCCAAAGTGGTTGAACAAGTTTACAGTCCCACCAACAATGCAGTAGGTTTCCCTTCTGTCCACATCCCCTCCAGCATCTGTTGTTATTAGACTTCTTGATTCTAGCCATTCTAACTGGGGTGAGGTGGTATCTCAATGTTGTTTTGATTTGCATGTCTTTTATACAATGCTTGTTGATCCATGTCACCATTTGCATTATTCTCTGCACATCCATACTCACTCCACCCATCCTCTCAATTACCTGGTTATGTTTTCCCATGTGAACACTGAATATTATGACTGTGTTCGCCCACCCATCCTCTCTCCTTTTATCTCTCCCCTCCCCCTTCCTCTTGCCCTCACTTTCTCCTGACACAACATGTTTCAGCTTCCTAGTATTCCTTTTGTTAAATGGTAAGTTAATTATTCAAAGGCATTTGACCACTGGACTCAGCCATCGTGTATGTTTATACTTGTCAATTTGCTTGTGTATGTATACATATAACCATATATGTATGTGTATTTTATTTATGTTTATAATTTAGATCTAGTTTCCAAAAAGCAGAGAAAACATGTGTTCTTTGTTTCTCTGAGCCAGACTTACTTCACATAATTTTTTTCCAGGTCCATCCATTTCCCTGTAAATGACATAACATTATTCTTCCTGGTGGATAAGTAAAAATCCCCTTTTTATTATATGAATACTTTAAAAGGCCAGAGAACTGAGGCTTGAAGAGGTGAAAGAACCAGTAATGACACATCAGCAGTTCTTTTGTTTCCAGGCATGCATGAGAATTAATCGTCATAATGATGGCCCAGAGCCTCTTCAGGATCCTTAAAACATTCTACCAATCTCCACAGCCAGACGAAAGCATGTCCAATGGAGTTACAGTGTTAAACATCTCTTTAGGATATCATAATTACTTAAAATGCCTTTTCATTCTAATCCTTTGAAAATTATAATTGACATAATAAATGCAGTGGGTGCATTAAGCAGTTTACCTAATTGGGCATTTTTACTTCTAGTCATTCTACTTAAATAAATGGCTGGCAAGCATTATGTTGCCACCTACAGTGTGTACAGAAAGGAGGCAGAAAAAAAAACAGGAAAAAAATGTAGATTTTAAGCTCAGCTGGTCTCTAGCCAGCCTCAGTTTCCCTTCCTTTACAATGAAGGGTTTGACTCAGCTCTCTAAGATCATTGCTTTTAGCTGAGCACCTCTATCTCATGCCTGTAATACTAGCTGATATCTGAGGATCTAGCTTCAAAACCAGCCAGAGCAGATATTCCATGAGATTCTTATCTCCAACAAACGAGCAGAAAGTCAGAAGTGGAGATATATTTCAGGAGTACCAACTTTGAGCTAAAAGCTAATAGAGAGTACCCTGGCCCTGAGTTCTAGCTCTGGGATAGGAAGGAAGGAAGGAAGGAAGGAAGGAAGGAAGGAAGGAAGGAAGGAAGGAA
>NW_012267416.1:1047592-1065930 GCF_000151885.1 Dipodomys ordii
AAAATTTTGCTTTTGTACAGATCATTCATTAGCAAACTGTCTTCCATGGCATATGCTTCAGTGCTTGATTTTGTATGCTCATGGCCAAAGAACGGTTTAGATTTCTTTTATTGTTTTTGGTTTTTTCATTGTTGTTTTTGTGCTGGTCCTTGGGCTTGAACTCAGGGCCTGGGCACTGTCCCTGAGCCTCTTTGTGCTCAAGGCTAGTGCTCTACTACTTGAGCCACAGCACCACTTCCAGCTTTGTATGAGCAGTTGATTGGAAACAAGAGTCTCATAGACTTCCCTGACCAGGCTGACTTTGAGCCATGATCCTCAAATCTCAGCCTCCTGAGTAGATAGGATTATAGGTGTGAACCAAGGGCACTGGGCTAGGAATGGTTTTATTGTTTTTAAGTCATTAGAAAACATCAACGCATTGACATTTTGTAATGGGAAAATGATAAGAAATTACATTTCAGTGTCCAACCCTACACCCTCTTTGCAAAGATGCTCATTCATTTACTATCGTCCCTGGTAACAGCCATGCTTTAGTCAGGAGTCATGACCAGTGCCAATGGTTTACCAAGCATAATACATTTATAACTTGACCTTTCACAGAAGTTTGTTGACCCCTAGTATGGAAGTGGGTGCTACAATGTTAGGGAGGAAAAAAAACACAAATAGGCTTAAGAAACACCTAAACAACCTAACCAAAGATTGCTGAGAGACATTTAACACCCCTAATTCTTCAAGGCAGAAGGCTGTTCAAGGTCTCTGTTGAGGCAAAGTGAGACATTTATTGTAGGCTATTTACCGTGTCCCTCACAATCTGAAGTTGGCTGGGGTAATGTGGGGCCATCATTCTAAATCTTCATTCCCATATTCTCCACTGGCTGGGCAATGTAACACTCTGGTGAAGGAAACAAATGGTATGGTGACACCACTGCTTGAATCTTCACTTGGTGTGTGGTTGCTAGGCACTTTTCAGAAGTCTCTGAACCACACTGTGTCAAGAGAAGATTGGGATGGATGGGTGCCCCCTTGCTCATCAAGCACAGACATGCACAGTGCTGATTGTTCAGGTCTGACTATGAGAGGATGAGTCAGGATCATGTGAATAGGTTTGCTGACTTAAGATAAGAGCTGGGGAATAAGTAAATAAACCTAGGGTCTCTCTCTGTGTGTCTGTCTCCCCATCTCTCTCCATGTGTCTGTCTCTCCCTCTCTCTCTCTCTCTCTCTCTCTCTCTCTTTCTCCCCCTTCTCTCTCTCACTCTCTCTCTCGGGCTCTCTCTCTCTTACTCTTGCTTGCTCTCTCCTGAGAAATGAATTCAGGATCTCTCATTTTCCCTTGGCTTTTTGTCTAGAAGTTTGCTTTCTACCACTGGAATTACAGCTCCAGTTCTGTGGTGGGTTTTTTGTTGTTGTTGTTTTGTTTTGTTTTGCTGGTTAGTTTGAGAAAAGAGTCTCTTGGATTTCAATGTCTAGGCTGATTTTTGTAATGTGTATTTTTATTGTAAAGATACTGTACAGAAGGGTTACAGTTACATGAGTAAGGTAGTGAGTACACTTCCTATCAAGCATTGTTACCCCCTTCTTTGTTTTTCCCCTACTGTCCCTTCCCTCCCCACCTCCACACATCCACCAAGTTGTAAAATTTGTTTTCAACATAGTGTCTGGAACATCTCATTGTTACAATGGGTCAGCCTGTATCCTTGTTTCAGCATTTTGTTAGCTGTTTCTTTTTAATTTTCATGTTAGCCATGGAGCTTAAACTAAGGACCTGGGTGCTGAGCTCTTTTTGCTCAAAGCTAGTGCTTCACCAGTTTGAGGTACAGCTCCATTTATGGTTTTCTGGTAGTTTACTGGAGATAAGAGTCTCACAGACTTTCCTGCCCAGGCTGGTTTTGAGCCAGGATCCTCAGAAGATCTCAACCTCCTGAGTTGTTAGGATAACAGGTGTGAGTCACCAGCACCCAGCCTGGGCTGGTTTTAAACAGCAATCCTCAGATCTCAGTCCCCTGAATCTCATCTAGGATTAAAGCTGCTAGCCACCAATGCTTAGCTCACTCAAATTGATTGCTTTTTATAGTCATAACCTCAACTTCCCCACCCCATCCTCAGGGTGGTTGGAATATATTTATATAGGGCATGTTAAATGGTATTTTAATTCTTATTGTCATTTTTCATTATTCTTATGAGGGATGCTGTATTCAAGTCCTACCATTCATTCCCAGCCTAGAGATAACAGGTTGAGCTGGGTCTCTGTTCACAGATAGCAAAGCCTCAGTAAACACAAGGACTCTTCCTCTTTGTCCTACCACTGCTACACTTCCCACTTCCACAACTTGGCAATTGAGTCCTCACCAGAAGGTCCGTTAAAATTTCTGGGATCTTTCATACTTTGTAATAGTATATATGTCTATTATATTGGGGAAAAAAACCCAAACATTACAGAAGGGTCTAAAATAACTAGCAACCACCTGTTCTATCTAATCTTGTCCACCTTAGATGCAAATAGTCTAAACCTTTTCTGTGTTGGGATAGCCCAATTGAGTTGGCCATATCTCAAGTCACCTGTCTCTGTCTCTTTATTTTTTTTTCCGGTGTTACCATAATCTCATTAGAAGGATGAATCATCTCATGGGGTTCCCTGTATCCTCTCCTGAATGAGGTTGGGATTCTTCATCACTTCAATTTATGGAACCTGGATTTTAGTGTTTTTGTTTGTTTGTTTTTAATTCCCCAGGAGTAGCATTTTGTCAAAATACAGAAATTTACAAAATGTCGCTTGTGAGGGATTCCTGGTTGATGAAAGACCCCAGCTGTCCTGTGTTCCATGGGTCCAAGATCAATATTTCCTCAACCAGCCCATCTTTCATTTGAGGGATGCTGGCTGGCAGGCAGTGCATTCTTCCCACAGACCCGTCTGTAGTCACGAGTGGACAGTATGGAATGGACAGAAGTGCAGAAGAAGCAGACAGGGACATGGTGACCTGATAGTTCCAAGAATGAACTCTAGGAGTTGCCGAGCTCCATTTTGGTTCAGAAAATGGTCATTTTGCAAGAAGCAGAATGACCCTGGTGCCAGGGTTAGGGAGTCAGTGAGCTTAGGAGATCTCTCTAAGAATCTGGCAGAGTTTGGCACTCATGGTCCATGCCTGTAATCCTAGTTACTTTGGAAGCTGAGATCTGAGGATTGTGGTTCAAGAACCCAGCCCCAACAAGGAAGATTGTGAGATTCTCATCTCCAATTAACTACAGAAAAAGCCAGAAGTGGAATTGTGCCTCAAAGTGGTAGACCACTAGTATTGAGAGAAAAAAACAATCTCAGAAACAGTTCTCAAGCCTTGAGTTCAAGCCCCACGACAAGCACAAAAAAAGAAAGAATAAGAAACATGGTGGATTGATTTCATTCTTATTCAGCAGTCATCATGCATAAAATAATGTTCTCAGCATTGAGAGGGCATTTTTTTAAATAATAACTGAGAGTAACAATGATTAAGCTTCATAGTTAAAATCTTAATAGAATAAAATTAACAACATAATGTCCTTTAAACAACACTAAATAATTAATAGCAGGAATAAAGCAGGTTAAGAAGAATGCACAATTACCAAACATTTGCCCTCCCTCCAGGCTTTTATTAATAAAATGGCAAAGGAAACTAAAAATGATTTAATTAATCCTGTTAATGAAAAGTACTGAGGTAGGGGGATAGAATGAGTTGATTGTTCTAGTTATAAAGTAGGCAAGGAGTTAATAGTTTAATCAAGAACATTTCAATATCAGCAGAGTCCATTTTCCTACATTGTGGGTTAAAAAAACCAAGCCCAGTAACTATAAAAGATGCATTTCTTAGTGATGAAGGACATTGTAGCATTCAATATTGTGGTTTTTCAGCACAAAACTGGAGGATGTCAGCTATTTAGATGAACATACACTCTCTTCAAGTTATCTCCTCTAATGGTGATGCATTTAGTTTAGCATCGTAGATATAAGCTCAGCTCATTTTATCATTCTTGCTTTGTACCTTCTTTAGGTTATTAGGGGAGTTCAGTTGGGGGATCAGCTTGATTAAGTGTAAAGGAGGCTTGGTTCTACCAATCTTTTTTTTTTTAGCTTTCTACCACTTTGAACCACAGCTCCACTTCAAGTTTTCTGGTTGTTAATGGGTGATAAGAGTCTCACAGACTTTCCTGTGCATCATGGCTCTTCAAACCATGATCCTCAGACCTCAGCCTCCTGAGTAACTAGAATTATAGGCATGAGCCATTGGTACTCAGCTTCCACCCATCTTCTAATCAGACATTCTGGTGACTAGAGTCAAGCAACACCAATGTTGCAAGCCAAGTGCCATTTCTTTTGGCCTCAGATATGCTCAAGATGGAAAGTCAGCACACACACACACACAGAGCGCCCCAGGAGCTTATTACAGATTTCCAAGTGACAGAATTTGACTGTGGGAGATCATTTCCATTTTATTCTCTCAATAGTTATGAACAAGATGTTCTTTTTTAAAATCTCTAAAGGGGATGGGGAAAAAATAATCTCTTGACTGTGTTCTTGCTTTTAACCAGCGGTGGATGGCTGTGTTCTTAGATGCAAAAGCATCTTGAAATGCAGGTTGGATAGGGACACCTAATTTCTGCTTTTATATTAGTAACCGCTTGCCATGACCTTTATGCTCCCCAAACTGTAGCAATGCGTTCATCTCAACCTGGAATTTCTATTGTCAACCTATTAAAAGCATCCCCAGGCACAGCTGCCTGAGACACATTTCCAGTCCCTCCCTCCCTCCATCTCTCCCTTCCTCCTTCCTCCTTCCTTCCTTCCTTCCTTCCTTCCTTCCTTCCTTCCTTCCTTCCTCCCTTCTTTCCTACCTTCCTTCTTTCCTTCTTCCTTATTTGTACTATATTTAAGTAGTTGTATAAAGGAGTTATGGATACAATATCTCTTGATGTCCTTTTGGCTTGAGGAAAAAGTCTTAGCTTTCATTCATTTCATCGGCAAATACGTATTGAACATCTGTCTGCTCTTTGCCAACCATGCTTCTAGGTGCTTGGTTTTAAGATATCTCAGTGAAGCCGGGCGCTGGTGGCTCATGCCTGTAATCCTAGCTACTCAGGAGGCTGAGATCTGAGGATCGCGGTTCAAAGCCAGCCTGGGCAGGATAGACCGTGAGACTCCTATCTCCAATAAACCACCAGAAAACCGGAAGTGGCGCTGTAGCTCAAGTGGTAGAGCGCTCGCCTGCGGCTGAAGAGCTGAGGGACAGAACCCAGGCCCAGAGTTCAAGCCCCATGACTGACAAAAAAAAAAAAAAAAGATATCTCAGTGAATAAGACACACATGTCCCCCTGGTCAGTAGCTGCCATTCCAATGGAAGAAGAGAGGACAGCGACAAAGGAGTAGAGACAAATACACTGGAGATGCTCTAACAGGCACTGAGATCAAATTGGCTGGACTGGATTTGGGAGAGCCACTGAACTATACTCTCCCAGATCCGAAACCAAGATTCTTATACACAGGGTTTATTCAGTTGTCAATCCTAGAAACACCGTAGAGAAACACAGCAGTTGAGAAGAGAAGATAGCTGGGCATCAATGGCTCACACCTGTAATCCTAGCTACTCAAGAGGCTGAGACCTGAGGATCACTGTTTAAAACCAGTTGAGGAAGGAAAGTCCTCAAGACCCTTTAGCTCCAATAAACTACCAAAGAAACCAGCAATGGAGGTGTGGCTCGCATTGTAGAGTAACTGGCCTTACATGAAAAAAGTACAGGGATAGAGGCCAGGCTCTGAGTTCAAGCCCCAGGTCTGGAAACAACCCCACCCCACCTACAAAAGGAAAGAAAAGATGCATCATTAAGCTACCCAGGTTTCAGGATGCAGAAGCTCAGTACCTCTAGGAGTCTCTAAATGTCTGGTTATGCACTCAGGCAAGAGGATGCTGGCATGCATGCCTACTAATTGCCCACCTGTCTTTGGTGGTGAGTTCCCTCTGGGCCTGTGAACTCCTCAGAGAGGCTGGCTTCCCTGCCTGTATGGAAGTGAAGGTAGCAGGTGTTTGTCATTAGGATAGAACATGAAACAGCAGTACATAGCAAGCAGTAGTGTCTATTGTACCAGACAAGACAAGAACTGATTGTTCAGATCCTAACACAGGGGATTTATTTCCATGACCTTCCACTCCAGGAACACCTAGACTCTCAGTTCTGTGTGTGTGTGTGTGTGTGTGTGTGTGTGTGTGTGTGTGTCTGTCTGTCTGTCTGTCTGTCTATACCCATCCTGAAGCTTGAACTCTGGGCCTGGGCACTGTTCCTAAGCTCTTCGCTCAAGGCTACTGCTCTACCACTTAAGCCACAGATGCACTTCAGCTTTTTAATTTTTTTTTTCAGTGCTTAATTCTTCCCCAGATCCTCAGATCTTAGCCTCCTGAGTAGCTAGGATTACAGGTGTGAGCCACTGGCACCCAGCTCAGTTCTATATCTTGTCTTTAAGTCATGGAGCCTGCTGATATCCAGCCCAGTCCCTAAGTTTCCCCTCAATGCCTCACGCCCTGAAAACTCTTTCATGGCAGTAAGCAGATTCGCATGCTCAGTGTCTTGTTTCTAAAGGATTGCAATGCTTTCTTAACTGACTCAGTGATTTCATGCAGACTTTTTTTTTCCTGCATTTTGGTCGTTTCAGGTGGGAGGGTAAATCTACTTCCTCTTTACCATTTGAATTAGAAATTCTTGATCTAAACAATAATTAGAGGTCATCAAGGGAATGCTAACATATATTCTCTCAAGTACTTCTAAAGACAAGATTAGGTAGTACATTTTGTAAAATAGTTTCATCCTTGTTCATGAGAATAAAGTATTAAAACCTCAAAGGAAAATAAAGAAAAAGTCACTCTGCCAGACTTTTGATCTTGGACTTCAGTTTCCAGACCTGCGAGCAAATAATTTTTTATATTTAAGCCAAGGAGGAGTAGGAAGAGGAGGAAGAAGAGGAAGAGAAGGAGGAGAAAGAAGGGGAGGAGGAGGAAGAAGAAGAGGAGGAGGAAGAGGAGAAGGAGGAGGAGGAGGAGGAGGAGGTGAAGATGAGGACAACACAGCCGTCAAGTTCCAGTGGCTCTTGCCTATAATCCTACCTACCCAGGAGTGACATATAAGGACTGCAGTTTGAAGCCAGCTCAGGCAGAAAAATCCATGTGACTTTTATTTCCAATTAGCCAGCAAAAAGCCTGAAGTGGAGGTGTGGCTCAAAATGGTAGATAACCAGCCTTAAGCAGAAAAGGCAAGGGGATCATCCCAGGCCCTGAGTTGTTCAAGACCCAGTATCATCACCAAAGGAAGAGAAAGAAAGGAAGGAAGAGGGCTGGGAAGGTGGCTCAGTGGTAGAGCGCTTGCCTTGCATGCCTGAGGCCCTGGGTTCGATTCCTCAGCATCCTTGCCTTGCATGCCTGAGGCCCTGAGTTTGATTCCTCAGCACCACATAAGCAAAAAGAAAAAAGCCAGAAGTGGCGCTGTGGCTCAAGTGCTAGAGTGTTAGCCTTGAGCTGAAGAGCTGAGGGACAGCGTCCAGGCCCAGATTTCAGGCCCCACGACTGGACCCAGAAAAGAAGGAAGGAAGGAAGGGAAAGAAAGAAGAAAGAAGGAAGGAAGGGAGAGAGAGGGAGGGAGGGAGGGAGGAAAGAAAGGAAAGTTGGTTTTCCAGATAAGAGATCGATTAGACCATCTCGAGGAGATGATATTCTAGCTCAGATCAAAAAAAAGAAAAAAATGGAAAGGAATCAGCCATGGAAATTACATTTCCAGGCAGAGAACAGCAGCAACAAAGGCTGAGTGTGAGTGAGCTTGGTTTACGTCTAGTGTAGAAACACACAAGGATCATAGCATGTGAGAGGCACAAGTAAAAACCAGTGCTTTTTTGCATCATGAAGTCCTTTGTCTCAGATGAGAATGTGATGAAGTCCTGAGAAACAGGGCATTGGGCAGGCTAAGACCCAGCTAGAGCAGCATCGGGCCTCTGGGCTGCCATCCATGGGCTCCTCCATCCACTAGAATTCTCCCTCTTCTCCTCTCAATTCTCTTATCAAGATTCTCATGGTCATGGCCCCCCAAACCATGGACCCAAACAGGCCTGTAATTTATGATCCTGCATTGGATAGGATTGTAGATGGAAAAGAAACCTCAAGCAAATCAATTCTGATACTGAAGCCAAGAAGGAGGAAGAAGAAAAGAAGACGGAGGGGAAGGAAGGAGTGTTGGGAGGGAAGAAGGAAGGGAGGGGAGGAAGAGGGAGAAGGAGGCACCTCACAATCCAATTTGGTCTTCTGTCCCAGCCTTCCTCCCTCCCCTCGATCATTCTCACCTACATTTACAGTCACACTAGCCTCTTTGCTGCTTCTGGAACAAATCTAGCACCGCCCAGTCTCTAGGCATTTTCTTGAAAGCAGTATCACTGAGATGCAGGTGCCAGCCACAGCCCTCGGGGAAGTTAATCTTGATTATTTCTCCCCGAGCCCACTTGATTGTCTCTTCATAGGACTCTGCTCCCACAAAAATAAGTGCCACTGAACTCTACGGCACTGTCCATTTACACTGTCATTTGTTTATTGTCTCTAGTGTGTCCCACTATAGGATCAGATCTATGAAGGGAAATTTGACCCTCCTAGAGCAAGTTACCAAAACATTTTACAAATAGTGCATTTGTGGGAGAGGGAGAGAAGGAGGGGTGAAAAAAGGGAGTGGGCAAGGGAGGTAGGGAGGAAAATTATCTGAAAGAACACAGTAGCCAGAAGCTGGTGGCTTATGCTTATAATCCTAGGAAGCTGAGATCTTGAGGAGTAGAGTTCAAAGCCAGTCCAGTCAGGAAAGTCCATGAGACTCTTATCTCCAATGAACCACAAAAAAGCCAGAAGTAGAGCTGTGGCTCAAAGTGGTAGAGCACTAGCCTTGAGCAAAAGAGCTCAGTAACAGTGCTTAGATCCTGAGTTCAAGCCCTACAACTGGCTTTCTACTGATCACCTGAGCAAGATGATTCTCCCAGTCCTCCAGTTCTTTTATCTGACAAATACATAGTGTACATCAAACTTTATAAAGGGATAAAGTAAATGAGACCATAGGTAGGAAAGTACTGTATATTTCTGAATGTATTATGGAAATAAAACGCTTCTTTTTAGGTTGAGAGTTTCATGAGTCTGAGTGGATTTCATTGAATTAGAAACGGAAATATATCCATTCTCAGTAAAGAATCCTCCATGCATGTTAGAATTAGTCAAGCCTTGTCAAAGTAGAACAGACCCAGGGCCTTGCTTAGAAGAGGGATGGATTGGGGCCGGGAAGGTGGTTCAGTGGTAGAGTGCTTGCCTTGCACACATGAAGTCCTGGGTCCTATAACCCAGCACCACATAAGCAGGAAAAGCCGGAAGTGGAGCTGTGGCTCAGGTGGTAGAATGCTAGCCTTGAGCTGAAAAGCTGAGGGACAGTGCCCGGGCCCAGATTCTGGCCCCACAAATGGCAATAAAAACAAACAAACAAACAAAAATAATAAATAAAAAGAAGAGGGATGGAGCCTTCCTTCAGAATCTGGTCCTTTGAACAGACTTGCTGGGGACCTTAAGGATCCCAAAGAACTTCCCCTCAATGGACTTCAGATGTCTCTGTTTCCAAAGGGAGAAGGAGCTAGATGTTAGTGTTTCACACCTGTAGTCCTAGCTGCTCAGGAGGTTGAGGTCTGAGCATTGTTGTTCAAAGCCAGCCGGGGCAGCAAAGTCTCTCAGACACTTATCTCTAATAAACTACCAGAAAACCATAAGTGGTGCTGTGGCTCAAGTGGTAGAGCTCCATCCTTGAGCTGAAGAGCTGAATAGCTGAGGGACAGTGCTCAGGACCAGAGTTCAAGCCCCACGACTGACCACACACACACACACACACACACACACACAATGTGATAGAAGGAGGTTGTCAACGTCTTCCTTTGAGATTTGCTGGGGTGGTTTCATTATTGTTGTTATGGCCCTAGTGGTTGAACTCAGAGCCTAGATGCTATTCCTGGGCTTTTTTACTGAAGGCTAGCCTCTTACCACTTGAGCCACAGCTCTACTTCTGGCTTTTATTTATTTATTTTTTGTAGTTAATTAGAAGTAAGAGGGTTACAGTCTGTCCTGCCCAAGCTGGCTTTGAACCACAATCCTCAGATCTCAGCCTCCTAAGCGGCTAAGAGTTCAGGCCTGAGCCACCAGTGCCTGTTGAGGTTTGCAGTTTTTCTTCTATACATCTTGTCATCCTAAGAATTGCAGCCACTCACTGATCACCCCTGTCACTCACTTGATAAGCTTCATCTATGGCTTATTCTCCCCAACCTCTTGATTTCCCCAGTTGTGAGTGACTTGTGATGCTGTATTCTACCCCTGCTGAGAATCCTGGCCACCATGCTAACTTTGCCCACAGCAGTGATAATCAAGTTGAGGAGAGTGATGCAGTTGTCTCATTAGGTCAGCTCCACTTTGGGGAGTGGGACAGAAAATAATGTGTGATTTTTGCCACCTGAATAAGTTATCTTGCTGAGGCCACCTGCTCAGACTCCTTCCTCTTCCCTTCCTTCCACAGGGCTTCATGGACATCGACCTAAATAAATTCAAGGAGAGCGGTGCAAATGTGACAGGGTTCCAGCTGGTAAACTACACGGACACCATCCCAGCCAAAATCATGCAACAGTGGAAGAACAGCGATGCTAGAGATCACACTCGTGTGGACTGGAAGAGGCCTAAGGTAAGGGGGCAATAGGAGGGGCCAACAAGGGACTAACCTGGCCTCTCTACTTGTCAATGACTCATAGGAAGCATTGGCCTTTGGGAAAGAATGGGATCACCAAAGGAACAGACTGACTTGCAATATCCATGAACATCGTATGTAGTTGCAAGGCCCTGATGACCTAAGTGATCGTGCTTTTTAAAGGGAGAGACATTCTGTTCTTTTTCTCTCATGTAAACAAAATTCTAAGACTCAGCAATCCACAGCCATATAAGACTCCACGATCAGCAAATAATCAGGCTGCTTCTATTGGCTCCACAATGCTCAGCCTCAGGCTTGTTCCCTCATTGCCCAACAGGGTGGCTTAAAATCAAACCCATTCAGTCAGCATTCTACTCAGCATGTGGTCACTACTTTTCCTCCCTGTGACAATACACCTGTGCAGATCAACTAAAGGAAGAAAATTTTACTTTAGCTCATGGCTTTAGAAGTCTCATTTCATGGTCAGCTGACTCTATTACATTTTTGTTGTTGTGCCAGTACTGGGGGGCTAGAATTCAGGGCCTGGGCACTGTCCTGTAGTTTTTAATTATTCAAGGCTGGTGCTCTACCACTTGAGTCACAGCTCCACTTCTGGCTTTAGGGTGATTCATTGAGCATAAGAGTTTCATAGACTTTCCTGCCCAGGCTTGTTTTGAACCATGAACCTCAGATCTCAGTCTCCTAAGTAGCTAGGATTAATTCAAGCCCCCAGTTCCCTCCCCCCAGACATACATATATACACACTAATAATAATAATTATAATCATCATCATTTTTCTCAGAAGTTACTAATACCTGTTCTGTGCTTATTAAAACCTACCCTCAAACAAACAAAAAGCCTACGCTAAGTTGGTTTTAAGGGAGGTTAGAAAATGCTATCTCTACTCTGGGCAGGGATACCATGTTGCATAGTTCTGGAGAATTTTTTGTTCCAGTACTATGGCTTGAATTCTGGATGTGGGTACTGTTCCTGAGCTTTCTTTTGCTCAAGACTAGCACTCTACCACTTGAGCTACAGTGCCACTTCCAGCTTTTTCTGTTTATGTGGCACAGAGGAATCGAACCCAGGGCTTCATGCATGCTAGACAAGCACTGTACTGATAAGCCACATTCCTGGCCCTGATTATATCTCTACAGATGGAATCTCCATGAGGTGGCTTTTATTCTGGAAGCTAAATGTCCCTAGCCAAAATTCTAAAACATCTACCTGAGGATTGGCCAACAGATCTCTACCTTCAAGTCAGCTAGGCATTCCCAGACAGAGTTCCTGCCTCTCCTGTCCCAGAAATGCAGCTCTACATCCTGCAGCTAGAATCTGTTTTCTTGGTTATTTGAGAATGTGTTGGAATGAAGATAGCAAGTCAAATCAGACAGTGTGGCAGTGTGTGCGTGGAATTCTGCTGAGAATGATCCTGTGGTCAAGTGTGTTATCTGGGACAAAATGAATCCCTGGCAAACATTTCCTTGTTGGTTGGTCGATTTCTTTTTGTACAGTGCAGGCCATCAAACCAAAATGCTTTCTATCCTGTGATGAATTAGATTGACTTAACTCTTCAAGAATGGGATGTATTTCAGTATGAGCTTAGGCACTCAAACTTCCCAAGAACTTTAAAGCAGTGAGTGAACTACATAGAAATTAATTAATTAATGCCGCTCCCAGTTTCCAAGTATAAAGTTGTTGTTGTTTTTAATGAGGAAGCTAGGTGTCAGTGCTTCATGCCTGCAATCCCTAGCTATTCAGGAGGCGGGTATGTTGAGGATCATGGTTCCAAGTCAAATGGGACAGGGATGTCTGTGAGTCTCTTATTGTCCAATGAATCAAAAGCTCACTCATCTGGGAAATACTTTCTCTTTTACTATTGACAAGGAATGTTGACGGTCAACAGCTCTCCTTGACTCCCAATTTGGGGCAATAATGTGGAGGAAACCAAATCGTTTTCCATACATTTGGCCTGCAGTTGTGTTGTATTTAATTGATGCATTTCTTCCCCCTGGATTCAATAGCTTGTGAAGAATATGTGTGTATGTGTGTGTGTGTGTGTGTGTGTGTGTGTATGTGTGTGTGTGTGTGTGTGTGTGTGTGTATATATATATATATATATATATATATATATATAATATTTACATTGCACACAAAACTCTTGAATTCTGGTTTCTCTCTGGAAGTCAGTCCTTGCCATGCTAACCTCCACAATTCAGTAAGGTCATGCTGGCCAGTGTATCTGGCCTATTGCAAGATTCCCAGTACAGTTCCCCTTCCTATCTTCCAGGCAGGTCTCTCTGATACCTAACTGTCTGTATTCCCCCCTCCAGTATACCTCTGCTCTCACTTATGATGGAGTGAAGGTGATGGCTGAGGCTTTCCAGAGCTTACGAAGACAGAGGATTGATATCTCCCGCCGGGGGAATGCCGGAGACTGTCTTGCTAATCCAGCTGTTCCCTGGGGCCAGGGCATTGATATCCAGAGAGCCCTGCAGCAGGTAAGGCTGGCAAATGGTTTTCCTACCACATAGGAGCCTGCTAGGAAGACTTTGCATGGAGTTCAGGCAGCTGTTTAAAATGAAAGAGAAGGTCTGAAGTTTGAAATAACCAATGTACTGTTTATGGGCCTGCTGCAAAACACCCAAAACCTCCTCACGTGAAAGTAATAAAAGAATAATGTGGAATTCCTTGTGATACAACATCTATTACTTTCTGCTTAGACATGAAGCTGGAAAAGGAAAGTCAATGATATCCATATTTAGACAGAGAACTTGAGATACACAAAGATGGATTTTGTGAGGTCTGTTAGCATTCCCTGGACTTTGTCTTCTTTTTCTTTGTTCTCTAGGCCCAATTCTGGACCTTAAGTGGGTTTCCTGGCCCTTCTTATTGACACTTTCTTGCATCTCAACAATGCAATCATCAATTCTTTTCCTTTTCTTTTCTTTTTACATTTAGTTAAATAATAAGACTAGAAATGGTCATGCTCACTCAAATCGATTGGTTATGCAAAGGAGTCTGAGGCCAAATCCATACACCACAGGGAAGAGTATAAATATTCAATTAGTGATATGTCTGCTGCAGAAGCAGGATGCGACAAAGTATACGTGGGTGTGTGTTTAATATCCCTGGTTTAGAAGGTTCTGGAGACTTGCCCACTGCTTTCTCACTCTTGGAGCTCCTAGAAATTTCTGGGAGTCTATAGAAGAATTTCAAGCCAAGGTTTGGATTCTCAATCTGCCAGTGCCAAGCTCTGTATTAGGCCTCTGGGAACTCCTGATGGTGGGGGTGAGGGCTGCATATGGCATGTGGGTGAGATATTTTGGTGCAAATGTCCCTCAGGACCTATTCTCCCCAGCTTATGGAGTTGTCTAGGTAAGACTAGCTCTATTTTTAAGATTTCATTCAACATAAGGTCAATTTGGCCTCCCAGGGAAAGAGAAGGTTTTCCGAATGAGGGAGGAATGGAGAGCAACATGTATTAAGTATTCCCATCTGTCTTCCAACCACATGGGCACAATTCTGGCAGTGTTCACCACTTGGAGAAAGGGGTTAGAAAGAACTTCACAAGTTCCCACTCAGCCCTGACAGAGAGCCTCTGCGTGGTTCTGTCTTTTGGAATAAAATAAAACAGAAGCCCTGCTAACGCCCAGCAGGAGCATGCTAAGAAGGGCTCCTAGCAGCCATGGTTAGCCTATTCCATGCAAGCAGGCTCAGAGGTCAAAAGGTTGTGATGGCAGACACAGGCTGTTTCCAGAATGATTGCCTGCCCCCTCTTCTCCCCAGCCTATTTAAAATGCTCTTCCAGACTTGACCGTCCAGACAGGTTCTGTTTGCAGTGTGACTCTGTTTTCAAATGGACCCAGGGATTTGCACTTGGCTTTCCAGCTTCCCACCATGACAGAGATGAAGCCCAGAAGGCAATGAGGAGTGACCAGACAGGTTCTGAACTGCGAAACAGAACATCTGGGCTCCATATGGAAGGGGGGTGGGCAATCCAGACTCTATTCCAAGAGGTGGGACACCAGGCTCCAAATCAGAAGGTGGGGCATACCAGACTCTTAACCAGGAGGTGGGACATCCGGGCTCCCAACCCGGAGGCAGGACATCTGGACTCCCTGCTAGGAAGCAGGACATCCAGACTCTCAACCAGGAGGCGGGACATCTGGACTCCCAATCAGGAGGCGGGACATCTGGACTCCCTGCTCGGAGGCGGGACATCCAGGCTCCAAGTCTCTAGGAGCAACCTTGAAATATTCCTTCATCTGAATCCCCTGTGAACCTCCTTCTCTTTATCCATGAGAGTGAGGAGCCTGGGAGAGACATGCTCCCAAGTCTCAGCTGACCCCAAGAACTCTTAAGAGTCCAATTTCATGTTTATTCTGATCGATCTCAGTCTTTCTGGTGGTAATGTACTTCCTGCTTCTTACCTTGTTGGATTAGAGAGGAAGCAGTTATCCGAAGTCAAAGAAAGAATGGCCTCTTTCATTTTGTTGTGGAGCCAGGACAAATATGTGGCAGCTTTTTATCAGCAGCCTGACTGTTCTCTGGCTGAGTGTTGAGAAATGGGGTCATTGAAAGAAACAAAAGCAAGGCTGCCCACCATAGACTCCCTTCAGTCTCCGTGAAGAAAAACACAAAAAAATCCAGATTGGTCGTAAGACTGTGGCTTCCAACTAACCCATTGCTTTTCGTATCTTTAAATCAAGAGTTCTGTGTGTCATCTGGAGTTCTGTGTGTCATCTGGTGATTTTTCATTTTCAAAGTATTTGGTTCAAGTGGGAAGATATCCAAGTCCATTCTACTGACACAGGGGTCTTGACTCACAAGCACAGACCTCAGGGGGCCTTCTACATAGGTCACAGCCATTACTCAGCCAGCTCACCTTCCAGGTCATCTCTTGAAATAGTTACCCCACCTGATGGAGCAACTATGTACAAAGATACTGGGTAGATCCAATCCTTGGAACCCAAGGCTCAAGTGATAAATGTCTAGTGCTCAGATCCACTGAGAGTCGGGGACTCTCAAGGGAGAGTCCTCACACACACACACACAGAGGACTGTATTATCTAGCTAATGCCTGTCTGAGAACTTGGCCCAGAAGTCCCAGCATCGTTTGCCTTGAAGGTGAACACGTAGGTAGTCAAATTCTTAGAAAAAAGAAAAAGGCAATAATAACTACGATGTGTTAAAAAGCTTACTATATAAAAGGCTCTTAAGCACTTACATGAATTATCTCACTGAATCTTCAATCTGGCACTGTGAAGAAGCGCATTTTATTAATTGTGTTTTATCAATACCGAGGAACTGAGCTTCAGAGAGGGTCTAAACAGCCTAAAATTATACAGCTGGCCTGTGGTTAAAAGAGACTCCTGACCCACATTTAGTGAACACATTCCTTATACTTGACTGCTCTGAAACCTCAAAGGCCCAGCCCAGCAGGGGAGACTCCAGTGCTATGGCCCGGCCCTCCAGGGAGCCCATGGCCTTGGGCATTATCTGTGTACCCACACCTCTCACCCTCACCCACTATAATTTCCCTATAGCAACAGAGTAGAGATAATCAGCCAGCCAGCCTGCCCCTGCCTGCCACCCAGGGAGTTGTTCAGAATATTAACGATTCCACATCCTGGAAGCCCTGGGCACTCCAGGAAGACGGAGGTGGGAGGTGGGAGGTATGGGGGCAGGGGAGGCATCTATGTGTTTCTGGTGGGCAGAAAGGAGCCAAATCTCCAAGTCCAGTAAGCACTTGTGAGGAGACACAGAGAAAGTTATTAACCTTTAAAGATAGGATTAAGGAAAGGAAAACCTTTGGATCCTTTTTGCTCAGAAATATTCACATAGGCATATGTATATATTCCTGGAGGACCAAGAATGGGGGGTGGGCAGAACAATTGTGTCTAGAAACCTAGCCCAAAGCCTCAAATTTGGAAAACTTGTCCTAAATGCTAATTATCCCCTTTAGTCTTTGCTATTGTGATCCATCAGCCAAAAATCATGTACATATGAGGAAAGAGATGCTCAGCACTTTTGCTGGACCAGATCTGGGAAGGAAGAGGCCATAGGCGTATGAGACATATCCCTGCCTCCAGGTTTGGAGGCAAGACAAGTTTATGAGGAATAAAAATGTATATGAGAAAAAAATGCTAGAAAGGTGTGGGTTAACAGCTGAGTTTTGCAGGTGAGTCTTGGTGAGGTGGATAGTCAGGGCAGAATGAAGCACTGGGGGATAGAGGTCATCAGCAAGGCTTGCTCTGGCAACGCAGATGGGCATTCTCAGGGTAATCAGATCATGACCAGCCAAGCCATGACACTGAGGAGTAAAAGGGGTTGGAGCATGCAGTTTCCAACAGCGTACTTGTCTAGCATACATGAGGCCCTGAGTTCCATCCTTAATATTCCTGAGAGAAATGCAGAGGGAGAGAGACAGACAGACAGAGACAGAGAGATAGAAACAGAGAGAGACAGAGGGACAGAGAGAGAGGGAGGGAGAGACAGGGAGAGGGAGAAGGGGAGATAGAGAGAGGGAGATGGAAAGAGAAATGAGAAAGAAGAGAGGAAGAGGAGGAGGGGAAACGAGAAGAGTGAGGAGGAGAAGAAGTAGGAAGAAGAAGAGGAAGGAGGAAACGGAAAGGAGGAAGAAGAAAGCAAGCAAGACAGATGGAGAGGCAAGAGAGAAGGCTCAGGAGGAGGAAGAGGAAGAGAAGGAGACAGACAGACAGACAGACAGACAGACAGACACAGCCAGGGAAAAACTGTCCCGGGCACATTGGGATGGGAGTTAGGAAAAGAGATAGGTTCAAGCCCTGGCCCCACTAAGCTGGGTTGGGAAGATCTTGGGCTCCTCCGTTGCCTTTCGCTTGTCTACCAAATGGATGAGGTCCACTCAGAATTGCTTCCCCCATCAATTTCTCATAAGGCTCAGAAAGTAAATAGCCTGATGTGTGTGCTTCTTTGAACACTGGGGCAATGGTATGAAATAGTTGGAGTCAAGCATTTTCTTCCTGTTATTCCAGAGGAAAAGTTCTAGCTCCATGGTGTCCTGAGATTTATTCTGTCTAGATAAAATGAGGCGAAGCAGTGTCTTCACTGAGAAGCCTCATAACTAGTGAGCATGCAGGAGAGGGCAGAGACAAGATTCACCTTGAAGCAGTGGAGCAAAGTTATGAACACCTGGAGTCTGAGGTAGCTCAATTACCACCTCTGGGCTATTTCTTCTGCATCCAATTCTAGTGGTAGGCAGCTGTCAACATAGACTCTAGACCAAACTCTAGCCATGTTCTCCAAGCTCCTCCTAAGCCTAGCCATGGTTTTCCACATAAAACACAACTTTAGCAAGAACCCTGTTACATTAGTTTAGCAAGATTCGTCTCTAACCCTGTGATTAAGTTTCTCATCCTCCACAAACATTCAGACAATGTCTGATCTTTTTTTTTGGGGGGGGGCGGTCGTGGGACCTGAACTCTGGGCCTGGGAGCTGTCCCTCAGCTCTTCAGCTCAAGACTAGAGCTCTGCTACTTGAGCCACAGCACCACTTCTGGCTTTTTTTTCTTATGTGGTGCTGAGGAATCGAACCCAGGGCCTCAT
>NW_012267416.1:1066217-1073773 GCF_000151885.1 Dipodomys ordii
TCAAGGCTAGCATTCTACCACTTGAGCCACAGCGCCACTTCTGGCTTTTTCTGCTTATGTGGTGCTGAGGAATTGAACCCAGGGCCTCATGCATGAGAGGGAAGCACTCTACCACTGAACCACCTTCCTAGCCCTGTCTGATAATCTTTATTGTCTTCAACAAGAATCCTTCTAGACTGGCTTAGCCCCAATTCCCCCCTTTCTCCTGAGGTTTTCCGTTGGCAATTCTCCATCCATTTCCTGCCCCTTTCAACATCCTATTCCTTGGCTGTGTGTGTGTGTGTGTGTGTGTGTGTGTGTGTGTGTATACACCTGCTGATAATGGAGCCTGATCTCAGAACCTTACATCCTCCCTTGACTTATTTCTGTTCAAAGCTGGTGCTCAACCACCTGAGTCATCTCTCGACTTGTGTCCTTTTTTTGTTGATAATATAGAAACAAGAGTCTCATAGTCTTTTCTGCCCTGGGCTGGCTTTGAATCTCAGTCTTCAAATCTCAGCCTCTTGAGTAGCTAGAATTGCAAGCATGAGCTGCCACATCTCAGATATTTGTTGACTTGGAATTCCCAATCATCCCTGTTGTATTTGAGGATATGTATTCTCCATCTCTTCAAAGTCCCTTGTGACAGTCTGCCAGTGGCTCATGCCTGTAATCCTTACCACTTAGGAGGCTGAGGTCTGAGGATCACAGTTCATCGTCATCCCAGGCAGGAAATTCCGTGAGACTCTTATCTCCAATCAACCACCAGAAATCTGGAAGTGGCATTGTGGCTCAGGTGGTAGAGTTCTTGCCTTGCTGAAGGAGCTCAGAAACAGCAACAAGGCCCATGACCCCCCCCCAAAAAAAAAGTCCCATTGCAATGATTCCTGTATGTTCCACAAGTGCCCAGAATAAAGAAGAACAAAAATCTTAATTGTGCTTTCACAAGTATCATTGAATAATTTTTCTGACATACCTCACATAATAGATAAATTCATATGCACTCCTCTGATACCAGGCAGGAACTAAAACACTTGCCTCCGCTTCCTGCTGGCAACAGATTAAGCTGGCATCCCATTCCATTTACAAGCAAACCAAAGTTAATTCCCCGTCTTTCATGGAGGAAGTTTGATAGATGCCAGAATGATACCATGAATTCCTGGGGAGGAGGAACCGAGTGGAAATAGCTAGGTGCCATCAGTTCAACCTCACTTATCTTGGGGTAGGGAGGAGAGATGAATGCCTTGAGCTCAGATGAGTAGGTGTGGACAAGGCCATGAGAATCTTGTTCCTCTGTGTCCTGACTCTCCATCACAAATTGTTTTTGATTGAGCCATTCTCTTGACCATTCCTTGCTCTGGAATGAGGGCTCTGGTTTGTCTCCTTTTGCATGTTTCTAATACTGAGATTTACCTTGGTGCTGTGGAAGCAGGACTTCTGTTACCCTTATCTAGTTTCTAATAACTTCCTTGTAGTCAAGGCACAAAGTTCTGAGTCTTGATCATCTTGTCTGTGAAATGGGCAGCATAACCACTGAACCTCTGCTCTTCTTTGATTGATCTATGAACAACCAAGAAATGGTTTCTTATGAAGACCATAGGAAAATTGAGGGAAACTTCTTGCCAATGGCAACTATTCTTGATCCAAGATTGGGACTCAAACTCAGTACTCAAACTCAGTCCCTGAGTTTGCTTCTGATTGCCACTGGATTTTTTTTTTTACAAGTGGTTTTACCAGAAAATAGAACAGCAAAATAACTTCAATCCTTTCATCTGGCAAGAGAAGCATTCCGACAAGTTGCGAACATATGCAAAGATGAGAGAAAAGTTTATCTGAAAAGAAATGAGGCAGAGAAAGAAAACATGTGGCACAGATATGCTACGGGCGAGACCAGAGTTTATCCCATATCTGCCATGTTGTAGTGTTTTCTGCCTTTGCACCTGTTCTTTGAAGATGGCTTCCTGACTGATGAATCTCCTTTTGTGTCTCCTGCAATCTCCTGATGATGGCAAATCTGGTCCATATTTCCTCATTCCTTTGTCCTTCTTCCTTCCTTATTCTTGATTAGCCCCCTCCTTCCATTTGTTTTCCTGCATATTTTTGTTTATCAGCTTCTGTCACTCCCTGTCATTCCTGACTGATTTTCTACTAAGCCCGTACCAATGGGACCTTTGGATTTTTATCAGTAACTGTAGAAGTAACTGTAAAAGCAACAGTGAGCAAAAATCTTTGTCTTTCTGATAAAAAGTGTCCTGTGCTTTGAAACGAAACCTTACCAGACCAACCCACAACCTTCCTTTTAGACCTTCTTACTTTCTACCACCCATTCTACCCAGCAAAATGGTAGCCATCATCATCATCATTTAAACAACACACACATAAACAACCATGTGCCAAACAATGTGCTTCATACTTCATTCTTCGAGAAGCAATCCAAGAAATAAGCTCAGTGAGAATGGGCCAAGCCCACTACTGTCCAGCTGGGGATGGACAGGGAATGCCTGGAAATGCCTTGGTCCAGAGGGTAGCATTATAAAGTGTCACAGGTACCAGACTGCACAGTTTTGTTGAGTCCATCTACAGGCTAATAGAGTAGAATCACAGGCTTCCCGGGTAAGAGGCCACTTACTATCTTAAGTGAAGAAGCCACTTCATTAATATCATTTCACCTCCCCAACTTTTAGGTTCTCTCATGTAAATGAAGATCTTCATCTCCAAAAGCATGCCTTCTGGGCCTCCTATGTGTATAGAAGTATTATTTGTGAAATTGCTTCAATACTGGGATAATCGTAGTTCATAATAAGAATCATTGTTGATAACAACAATGACAACAGCTAGCATTTTTGAACATCCGTCATGGGCCCAGGATTGATGTTAAAAATATCTCATTTAATCCTTAAAGCAAATTTGACATAATTAACTCTAATTGGTCCTATGACATACTTAATGAAACTGAGTCATAGAGCGATTATGCAGTTTGTCATTCTAATGTGTCAGAGTGATGACAGCTACTCAGATACTTGAGACTGGGCCGAAAAGCAAGTTGTTCTCTCACATGAAGATTCTTCTGAAGCTGGTGCCAGCAGCTCACACCTGTAATCCTAGCTACTCAGGACGCTAGGATCTGAGGATCCATGGTTCAAAGCCGGTCTGGACAGGAAAGTCCATGCAATTCTTATCTCCAGTTAAGCACCAAAAAAGCCTGAAGTAGAGCTGTGGCTCAAGTGGTAGAGCACATGCCCTTTGAGCAGAAAAGCCCAGGGACAATGCTTAGGCCTTGAGTTCAAGCTCCACAATCCCACAAAATAAAAAAGATTGGTAAAATGCCACTCCAGTCTTGCTACACATCTACCCTATTCTGCTTCTTTAAGTCAACTTAAAGTGAAACCCACCAACATAGCAACCCTACATTGACCCCGAACCAGTGGGAGAGCAAAATGTGACCAAGAGATGGCCAATAAGGAAAGAAAGTGAAGTTGTCTATAGCCTGGAATGGCTTCTTGCCTTTATTCTTTGCAGCAGGATCTGTGCTTTGTTTTCCTTCTGGAAAAAAAAAAAGCAAGGACAGCCCAGATATTTTTTCAGAGCTGGAGATGGCTTCAGCTTTCACCTGAGAAAGTGCAAATGCTTGTTGTATAATTTGCTCAGTGCCTTGGGGCCTGGCATGGTCTCCCCATTGAGACTTCAAGCCATAACGTGATAAGAGGGTGAACACACATGCATGTGAGCACATATACATATTCTCTCTCTGTCTCTGTCTCTGTCTCTCTCTCTCTCCCTCTCTCTCTCTTTCTCTCTATCACACACACATACACACACGCATGCATGCACACGCACACACAAATCAATTCTTGAATTTCCCAAAGGTAAAAGACTGACTACTATCTAAAAAAAAAAGATGAAATTCTGTAAGGCTTCCTTTTAAGCTATTTGTAGGTAAGGAAAAAATAAACACTGCTATGTCACAGGGCAGAATCTGTATTGGTAACAGAAACTTGTCTTACACTCCTGGGACAAGAGGAATATGGGAACCACACACGGTCAGCATAAGGTTTTTTGACTCTTGTATCTATGTGTTTGATATACAAGTAGTCTTCAATTGGTGGGTGGAATTGGATGAGATGAACTGGTTACCTACAATCAATAAGATTAGCCCTAAACCTCCTGGATATAAAAACCTCTTGATCTTTTTTTTTCTTTACTGTTTGTTTTTTTAGAGCAACTTTTTATTGCAATTAAGTGATTATATACATTTCACAGTATTGTGAGAAAGTGATACTTAAAGTCACAAACACACTCTAACCTTGAGGGGGCAAATTTTCTTTATCCTGGTCTATAAAGGTTATGAATTCTATGAGCTTTGACAATAAAGTTATTTCTTCCACATCAAGTGATATGTACATTTCTTTCCTTTTGCGTAGTATCAGCTGTTCACTCTTTCCCGCTCATTCCCTCCCTCCCATTACTGCCATTGAGTTGCTTAGTTCATTTTGATCAATGATCAGTGCAGCTGATGGGTCCCACTGTTGTATGTTTTCCCCAGTTTCCCTCTGTTTCTGTGTCCTCCTCCTAGTTTCCCTCTGATGTGCACATATATACCACATATGTATTCAGCAGAATGGGGTCATTTAGTAATGATACAACCAGATAAGTGGAGGTCCTTTGTTTCTCGAGTCTTGTTTACTTTGTCGTATCTCCTTACGTTTTGGATTTAAATTCCACTTATCAGGGAGACCATGTGTCTCTTTGCTCTTGGCTTACCTCACTCAACAAGATTTTCTCTAATCCATCCATTGCCCTGCTAATGCCATTATTTTGTCCTTTCTAATGGCTGCATAATATTCCATTGTATATAGGTACCACAATTTTTGGATCCCTTCATCTGTAGTGGGCATCTGGGTTGTTTCCATATCTTGGCTGTTGTGAACAGTGCTGCAATGAACATGGAGGTGCATGTGTCCTTGTATACTGGTTCCTGTTGTTTCTTTTTATTTATTTGTCTTATTCATCTTTAAATTGTCATACAAAGGGGTTTCAATGCCACATGTCAGTGTATGAATACAATCCATCATCATCAATGTCACCCCTTTCTTCATTCTCTCCCATCTCTCCAACCCCACCCACCATCCCATCAACTTTCCTAGCTTCATTTTTCATTTGTAGATACATGTTTATCTTTCATTCAGACTTGAAGCTCTGTGTCTATTAAAAGTTTGATCTGACACATCAGAGTAAAGGAGTTCCATGGGGTAGATTTCAGGACTCTACTCTTTGTTATATTTTCACATGACCGAGGCCTCTAACAAGGATATTCTCTACACGTTCTGGTTGGAACATGACTCTTCCTCTAGGGCTCCCAGATTCTAAAGCACACCTTCACCTTCTCTGGATCATTTGAAATAGGCAGAGAAGGAACTTTGAAAACCGGAAGCTTAAAAAAATGACCCCCTGCGAGTCACATGGCTATGAATGGAGAAACTGAAGTACAACTCCGTCCTTTTAGATTTCCAGGGATTTTATTCCATCACTCACCTTACAAAAGAATGAAGGGACCATTCTCAAGTGTAAACCCAAGGTATTATAAGGATGGGAGAATAGGAAGGGTGAGCACTTGGGCTACTCCAACATCATGATCCAGGTCATAGTCTTAGGTTTAGCAGAAAACAAACAAAATAGGAAGCACCACTTCTGATTCCATGGTTTACCATTCCGGCTTCTGTTTTGTAGGTGCGGTTTGAAGGTTTGACGGGAAATGTGCAGTTTAATGAGAAAGGACGCCGGACCAACTACACCCTCCACGTGATTGAAATGAAACATGACGGTATTCGAAAGGCAAGTACCCTCTTTGCTTCCCTGTGTAGAGAAGAGAGGACTGAGGACATGCCCTGGGTTCAAATGAGGGCCCTGTGAACCCACCTTCTTGGACCCTATCATTGAAAGAGACTCAGGCATTATGGGTTCTAGAAGAGACTCTTCTTATGAGGTAACTAGGAATTCATGTCCCTTCTGCAAAATAGAAAAGAGAATCCCTCTCCCCACCCCATTTTTACTCAGAGTGCTGGTAAAACCCATAGGTCAGGAATATACATCGAAAGCTGAGAGCTGAAGATCACAGCTCAGAGCCAGCCTGGTAAAGCAAAGTCCTTGAAACTCTTATCTCTGATGACCACCAAAGAAGACAGACATGGCGCTGTGGCTTAAGTGGTAGAGTGCTAGCCTTGAATGAAAAAGCTCAGGGACTGGAGCCCAGGTCCTGAGTTCAAGCCCCAGGACTTGCACAAAATTAATTACATTTGATATGGAATATGCCTATATACTAAAACTTTCACATAATTTTCAAGTCCATAGGATAATATTCAGAAGCTTGTGCTACCCTTGAGCAAAAAGGATAATGCCCAGGCCCTGAGTTCAAGGCCCAGGACTGGCAAAAATAAATAGATAAATAAATAAAATAGACTATCTCTTATTAATATTGTAAAGGTGATGTAGAAAGGGATTCCAGTGACATGAGTCAGGTCATGAGCACATTCCTTCTGAAGCCATTTCACCCCTTCCGTCACTCTCTCCCAGTTTTTCTCTCCCATCCCCACCTACAAGGTGTGTAGTTCATTTTCCACAGAGTGTCTAGTGAGGACCACTGCTGTGTTTGTTCACCCTTTGTCCCACCTTTTCTGTGCCTCTCTTGGTTACTCCCAAAGACAAAGAAACTAACAAGACAAAAGGAAAAGACAACAAAATCAACAACAACAAAGGCTCTTATTTTTGTGGCCTCAAGTTTTAGCATTCAACAAAAGTCATTCTCCAAGGGAAGCTTTTCCTGGCCTTCTTATGTTTCATGGCGGCCTTGATTTCCCCATGTGGGGTCTTGGACACAGATCTGTCTCCTTGCAGTAGCATAGGGATGTAGAGCTAGTCGGGGATGATAGGTGGGAATAGTTCCGGGAGCCTGGAATGGAAACTTGGCTTCTCTACTCACTAGTCTGAACACATTATTACCCAGTTCTTTTTTTCTTTTCTTTTTTGTTGGTCATGAGGATTGAATTCTGGGCCTGGGCCCTGTCCCTGAGCTCTTCAGCTCAAAGCAAGTACTCTACCACTTGAGCCACAGTGCCACTTCCAGATTTCTGGTGGTTAATTGGAGATAAGAGTCTCACAGACTTTTCTGCCAGGGCTGGCTTTAAACCTCTATCCTCAGATGAGTAGCTAGGATAACAGGAATGAGTCACCGGTGCGCAGCTTATCTAGGTTCTTTGTGACATAGTTTTGTCACCACGTAAATGGCGATTCTGGCCACATAGGGTCATTAAAAGAATTAGAGCTTCTATGATTGGCTGAAGTGCTGACACATTGATAGTGGACACTGTATTTCAAACACAAGGCTCTCTTGTGCCTGTGCTGTGAAATCTACACTTGCCCCGAGCCATGAGTGACTATTTAAACTTAATTTTACATCAATAAGAATTTAAAAGCTGGGCTGGGAAGGTGGCTCAGTGATAGAGTGCTTGCCTTGCATGCCTGAGGCCCTGGGTTTGATTCCTCAGCACCACATAAGCAAAAAGAAAAAAGCCAGAAGTGGC
>NW_012267416.1:1074488-1085774 GCF_000151885.1 Dipodomys ordii
ATTTGTGATGTAGAGGATAGAACCTGGCACCTTATGCATGTTAGGTGTGTCACTCTACCATGTCACTGCATATCACTGAGTGACATTCCCAGTGCTGGTATAATGACTGCACAAGGACACTGTCTGTCTGTTTGTGAACAAATAGCTGCCATGTGAAATATATTCTTCTGGAAATAATCTGAGTTCTTTTTTGCTAGACAAGTAATAATTTATTTTCCTGAAAGAGAGGACCTCTCTGTTACTCAGCTCTTAATAACCCTCCGTTTCCACATCTCTCAAATGGGAAACAGCTCATCCTAGGATTAGGGCCTGATTTTGGTTCCATGATGTGGCTATTCACATCTATAGCACAGGACAAACGGGCACATAGCTGGTATATGGTGAACATCAAGATGGCTTGTTTAGGTGCCAAGCACTGATATAATCCTAGTTACTCAGGAAGCTGAGATCTGAAGACCACAGTTCAAAGCCAGCCCAGACAGGAAAGTCTGTGAAACTCTAATCTTCAATGAACCACAAAAAATAAAAAAGCTAGAAGTGGAGCTGTGGCTCCAAGTGATAGAGTGTTAAACTCGAGCAGAGAAGCTCAGGAACAGTGCCCAGGCCCTGAGTTCAAGCCCCACAACTGACAAAAAAAAATGGCTTGTGTACCCCCTTTGAAGTCTTTTTCTCTTTCAGGTGGCTATGGCTATGAAATATATTGACCTTAGAGCTATAACCCCTTTCTGGGTAGATAAACTGAGGCAGAGAGACCAGGCAGGCTACGTGAGGGTCTCAGTAAGCTGGTGAATAAAGGAAGCTCTTATTTTGGGTCCTTGAATTCCTAGCAATTGCTCATCCTGCCACGGTTATCACTGTTGTGGTTGAGTGGATGAGAGAGACACAATTAGGTCGGTTCTGATGATAGAGGGTTGAAAGGACCAGCTGGGGCTACCCCTGGCAAGGACAGCAGTCATGTGACTCTTTCCTCCCCAGACCATCTTCCTTTTAGATTCTGAGGAAGGCCAGGGGGAACTATCCCCCGCTTTTAGATACAAATGGAAATGCTGCATATATCTTTCATAGATGAACTGGAGTAAGCAAGTCAATTACTCTTAGAAAACTACTCATCATGGTTTTATTTTTCTCCAGTCCTGGGGCTTGAACCCAGAGCCTGGGCACTTGTCCCTGAGCTTCATTCGCTTAAAGCTAGCACTCTACCACTTGAGCAACAGTGCCACTTCTGGTGTTTTCTGTGTATGTGGAATTGAGGAATTGAACCCAGGGCTTCATACATGCTAAGCAAGCACTGTACCACTAAGCCACATTGCCAGCCCCTAAGCAAGGAACTTAACTGTCCCTCAGAGCCCTCACAATTGCCTTTTGTCCTCAGGAGAAAGAAAAAAAATATAGATAGATAAATAGATAGATAGATACCTACCTACATACATACATACATACATACATATTGATAGTATAGATAGATATTTCTAAGTATTTCTTCCAGTGGCACAAATTGTTACTTCTTTTTATCAGATTTTTTTAATTTAAAAATTTTAATTGTTATTCTAAAGGTGATGTACAGAGGGGTTCCAGTTACATTAGCCAGGTCATGAGTACATTTCATTTTGGGCAATGTCACCCCTTCCCTCACTCTCTCCCAGACAAATTTGTTATTTTTTTCTAGGCAATGCCTGGCAGACACAATTAGAACATAAATATTGAGCCAGGTGGGTAAGGTGGCACAATTTGGAGGGTAAGAGAGGATGGTCATGAATTTGAGGCCAACTGGACTTAAAAAGAAAATATAAAACCAAGTACAACTAATCAAACCTTTGTTTCAACTAAAATTAAATTTTAACTTGAATTAATGCAAATTAATTCAAGTTAAAATTAATGTTAAAGTTAAAAATATGTGATGCATGTACATGTGGATATATACATGTATGTATACATGTATATATATACATACACATAATTTTTATACACATGTGTACCCATAAATGCTGATCTGAATTTTCTTCTCTGGGCTACTAGAATACTTTAAAATAAAACCATATTTTATTTTATTTTTTTTGGGGGGGTCCGGTCATGGGGCCTGAACTCTGGGCCTGGGCACTGTCCCTCAGCTCTTCAGCTCTAGGCTAGCACTCTACAACTTAAGCCACAGCACCACTTCCAGATTTTTTTCTGCTTATGTGGTGCTGAGGAATCGAACCCAGGGCCTCAGGCATACAAGGCAAGCGCTCTACCACTGAGCTACCTTCCCAGCCCCCAAACCATATTTTATGTGCCTAAGTGTGCCTAAGTACTGAGGCTTGAACTCAAGGACTACGCGTTATCTTTTAGTTTTTTTGTTCAAGCTTAGTGTTCTACCACTTAAGCCACCGTTTCATTTCTGGCTTTTTGTAGGTGCAATGGAGAAAAGCATTTCACAGATTTTGTTTTTCCCCTTTCTGGGCTGGCTGCTAACTATGATCCTCACATCTCAGCCTTCTGAATAAGCAAATCAATTGAATTATGGGTGTGAGCCACCAGCACCTCACTCCTGTCTTTATGCATGAGCAATAGCTTGGATGTGATGGGAACACATGAATTCCATCCTGATGACCCGTATCTAACTATATGGGCATCAGCCAGTCTCTGAGCCTCCTTGAAAGATATCAGGCCATGAGCTCCCTGATTCTCTCAGTTCTGACCTCTTAGATGTGTCTGAAAATCTCCATGTGGTAGTATTTTTACCAACCTCACTCCCCTAACCACATTGTCCCACTACGTGGAGCTCAACCCATTGTGAATGTACAGTCAGGGACCTTTAGTGGGCGAACTGCGTTTGGTGTGACCTTCCCCCAGTAGTGCTCTTGGAGGTGGGGATCTCATGCCTTTGGCTTTACCATAAACTTCTCCAAAGAGATCCAAGGAGATTTCTCATCCTCTTAAGACATTATCTTCAAGAAGTAGAGGCTTTATAATGCTAATACTATAATATTACTATTACATAATACTATATAATACAATATAATACTAATACTATATATACAATATGGTATACAATATAATACTAATACTATCTATAATACTAATACTATATACAATATAATGCTAGTGCTAGATATACAATATAATACTAATACTATATAATACAATATAATACTAATGGTTCTCAGCCAGCAGAAGAATTACCTGAAGGCCTGGTTTAAAAAGCAGATTCCTAACCAGGCCACTGGTGGCTCCTGCCTGTAATCCCAACTCAGGAGGCTGAGATCTGAGGATTGAGGTTCTAAGCCAGCCCAGGCAGGAAAGTCTGTGAGACTCTTATCTCTAATTACCTACTAAAAAGCTGGAAGTGGAACTATGTGTCTAGTAGTAGAACACTAGCCTTGAACAAAACAGCTCAAGGTCAGCACTCAGGCCCTGAGTTCAAACCCCAGGACTGACACCAAAAAAAATATTCTTTTTAAATGCAGATTGCTAGCTCCCAGCTCCTGGGTACTTAACTTTTTGAGAAAAAAAGACGAGGCCCAATGACTCGCATATTTTCAAACTTGGGTGCTAAACAGACAGGTGCTTTAGAAAAGAGGAAGTCTCGAAGTGAAATCATCTGACTCTGTAACAGGTACATGATTCAAACAAGTGATTTAGTCTTCCTGAACCTCAATTACATAGTCTCTAGGATAATACCAGATGTTCTTGGTAGCACACCCCTGTAATAGGAAGAATGGGAGTTCAAGGTTAGCAGGAGCTACCTAGTGAGATTGGAGAGAGGGGAGACAGAGATTGAGAGAGGAGGAAGGGAAGGGAAGAAAAAAGAAGGGAAGGGAAGGGAAGGGAGGGAAGGGGAAGGGGTAGGCGAAAGGGAAGGAGAGGGAAGGGAGAAGAGGTAAAAGAAAGAGGGAAGAGGGAAGAGATAATACCCTTCTGCCTGACAGAACTGCTGCAAGAATCAGGCGACAGTGCCTGAATCCACTTAGTAAGAGGGTCAAAGGAGCAACACTGGGCCTGCAGTTGGACACCCAGCCCACGCCTGTCTGTTTGCTTGTCCCCATTTGACGTCAGTATTGACTCTGAGTGAGTCAGGCTGCATAAGTCCGTGGAATAGATGAAGCAGCAAACAACTCACAGAGTAACCTGAATATATGTGTGTGTGTGTGTGTATATATAGATATATATCTATATATCTCCACAAACAAATGGTGGTGCTTTATTTTTTCCCATCCTGAGGCTGTATTTCTTTTTATACTTACCTTCCCACCACTAAACCCTTTCTTCAAATGTGGGGCTTACACATTCTTTGTTCAGAGGAGATCTGACTTTTACAAAATCAATCCCTCCACATCTGTGCCTTTTGGGGCCTTTTGCCAAATCAGGCTGCTAAGCAATCATGTTTCAGGTTTGCTGAGGGTGACCTAGTTGGGCTGGTTTCTGTAAACATGACAGAGCCTTACCTGGTGTGTGCAATAGAAAGGAAGCTATTTGATCCTGGTTTGGGTTTCCAGCCTATATCTACTAAATTGTAAGCCAGCACATCCTCTGGGTGTCTGGATGTAACTTGTTATCCACAGAAACATGTGCAGAGGGCCTCTATACATCCTGAAGTTTAGGATCTTAGATGCCTGGACCAGTGCTGGCTCCATGGAAACCAAATCCTAGGAATCCTATATAGAGATTCCCCGGGGACTGGCACTGACTACCTAGTCAAAATTCAGGTAGAATTAGACATTCTCATAAAAAGGAGAATGGTAAGAGAATGCCCATGGGAGAATGGTAAGAGAAAATTCCCTGGCAAATCCTGTCATCGAAAGACCAGCATTGTGGCTGTGCCATCTTTGTTACCTGCTGGGATTTTGTTGTTGTTGTTGCATCTGATTGAAGACACTTGATTTTAGTCATTTCCCTTGCCGTGTCTGTCCTAAGTTTATTATCTTCATCACTGACCTTGACTGAAATAGAAAGACATGGCAGAGATGAAGACCATGATGATCTCGCTTCTAAAAGTCATCTTCTAAAATCTCAAAGAATCGGTTGCTCTTTCAGAATTCATAGGCCCTCTTGGAAGTTTCCACTCAGTCCTGGCTGTTCATTGATGCATAAACCAATGAGATTCATGCTCTCTAAGACACGGCCTCTAGCCAACCATCATCTCCATCCATTTCCATCCACTGACCCCAGGACCCAAATCACTTCCATACTCCATGCCTTAACCCCCACGCCCCCCCACACACACCACCACTACCAGGCAGGGATCTTCCTGCCTATCTATGTTCTTTTCTTTTCTTTTTTAATTTTTATTATTGTTTAGTAGTTATACAAAGGAATGGCCATTCCACAAAGCAGTTTATGGAGACAATGTCTATCTATCCTCTGACCCTTCTAGAGGGTCATTTTTCACTATATGATTTGAAAATACACCCAGGTGCTGGTGGCTCATGCCTGTCATCCTAGCTACTCAGGAGGCTGAAATTTGAGGATCCTGGTTCAAATCCATCCTGGAAAAGAAAGGCCATGAGACTCTTATCTCCAATTAACCACAAGAAAACTGGAAGTGGAAGTGTGGTGCAAAGTGGTAGAACACTAGCCTTGAACAGAGAGCTCCAAAACAGCCAGGCAATCTTTTGGATAAAGGCCCCAGGAGTGGATTGCTGGATCATGGAGTAGCTGGATATTTTAAGTTTTGGAGGAACCTCCATACTGGTTTCCAAAATGGTATACATCCATAACGGAATTTTACTCATCCGTTTGAAAGAATGATATTGCATCGTTTGCAAAGACATGAAAGGACCTGGAAAAAATTACAGTAAGTGAAGGAAGTCAGGCCCAGAGTGACAAAATCTGCATGTTTTCTCTCATATGTGAAGACTAGAATTGGTTTATAAACATACAAGTAAAGACTTTAGAGAGTATGCAAGTTTATACAAATATATTAACTGAAATATGGTAGATTCAGGAGAAGGCTCAATCCAAGTAATTCCTTAAAAAGGCTAAATCAAAGGTCAACAAACAAAACAACAGGAAATGGGTACCTGAAAGAGGTAGGGTAGGGGGATGGGTCAAGGGAAGAGAAATACATAAATGAAGAGAGGCAGTAAGAGTGTAGTCAAAATGCATATTCTGGGTCTGGGAAGGTGGCTCAGTGGTAGAATGCTTGCCTCGCATGCATGAGGCTCTGGGTTCAATTCCTCAGCACCACATAAACAGAAAAAAAAAATGTAAGTGGCGCTGTGGCTCAAGTGGTAGAGCGCTAGCCTTGAGCTGAAGAGCTGAGGGACAGCGCCCAGGCCCAGAGTTCAGGCCCCACAACCAACAAAAAACAAAACAACAAAAAAAGCATATTCTGTAACTTGAGAAAAGCAAGGGAAGGAGTGGGTTGAAAGGGATGAGTGAGAATGATGAATGAGGGTGACCTCACTCCGTTTGCATTGTATTCATAAACTGTTTTGTTAAATGGCAACTCCTTTATACAATGACTTTAAAATAATTTTTAAAAGCAAGACTATTTGGTGACATTTGAAAATCATGACAAGTCTAATCTGTGTCCATAAATGAAGGTTGGGGGGTGAACGGGGACACAGCCATGCTCATTTGCCTAAGCTTTCTAGCAACTATGAGTGTTTGCAACAGAAGCTATATGATCTCAAAGGCTTAAAAATCTCCTGTATGCTCCTTTTAATGTAAGATTTGCCAACCTCAAGAGTGGAACGTATTGTCTTTTTGTTGTTGTTTTTTCCTCTTCTGTTCCTTTTTTGCCATTTCTAAGTCCATATTCTACTGCTATAACAGACTACCACAAACACAATAACTTGTAAAATAAATAAATAATAAACAAATAAATAATTGCTTACAGCTCTGGCAGCCAAGTAGTCTAATATCTTAAGGCTCTACCATCTGGTAAGGGCCACCTTGCTCCATTGTAACATGGTTAAAGCCATCACCTAGTAAGATAGCATGCACCAGAGAACTGTTTGTTGTTGCCATTCCTGGGCTTTGAACTCAGGGCCTGGATACTGTCTCTGAGCTTCTTTCTCAAGGCTAGCACTCTGCCACTTGAACCACAACTCCATTTTTGGCTTTTTGGGGGCTAGTTAATTAGAGATAAGAGTCTCATGAACTTTCTTGCCCAGGTTGGCTTCAAACCTTGACTCTGAGATCTCAGCCTCCTGAGTAGCTAGGATTATGGAGGCCAAAGCCACTGGCACCCAATCGAGAGAGCTTTGTTTATATCATTGTAATAATGAGCCCAGCCACACAATAACACCATTCATGAGGGCAGAGCCAATAACAGCATTAATCCATTCATGAGAATGGCATTCCCATGATGCAATCAACCCTTAAAAGCCACAACTCCCCAATACCATCCTAGTTGCAGTTAACTTTCAGTATGAATGGCACTTAGCACCACTAAATGAAAGACTATATTTGTTCTATTTATTATATTCTCAGTGCCCAGAGTATTCTGATGCATAGTAGGCCCATGCAAGTAAATGATACTTTATCAAATGAGTGGGCAGTTTCTTGACTATTGCTGAGCAACCAGGGAACATACTAATCCAGCCCATACTGCTATAAACCTGTCAGCCCATAAGAAAAAAATAATAAATGTGATGGTAAACTCAATGAAAGAACAGCTCAAGCAGAATTCAGCTAAAGTTACATAGAAACTTAGTCACTCCAAATTCTGTGAATGTCTTCTCTTAGAGAGAGCCACAGGTGCTGTGCAGAGTGAACTGAAATCTCAGCCGTTGAATGTAATAGAAATTCCGTTCTTGTTTAACTCAGTGCTGGGTTTCTTTGGCCTGAAGGCTCTCGGCTTGGACTTAGGTTGTATGGAGGTTCCCCAGACTCCTAGTGTCTTTCTTGCTGTCAGCATCTAGCAAATGATGGGCAAGAGAGAGAAAAATGGAAATTGTGCTGGAGAGTTTTGTGAGAGAAGCAATAGGCAATCCCCTCTGTTGCCTTCCATTGGCCTTAGCCCAATTATCTGATCCAACTAGAGGCAAAGCATGTGGGAAACACAGTTTCCATCCAAGTAGCCACTTCTCACTAAAACCTCAGCACAAGGCAATGCAAATAAGATCTGGGGCTGGGAATGCAGCTGAGTGCTTGCCTAGCATGCATGAAGCCCTGGGTTTGATTCCTCAGTACCATGTACACAGAAAAAGCCAGAAGTGGCACCGTGGCTCAAGTGGTAGAATGCTAGCCTTGAGCAAAAGAAGCTCAGGGACAGTGCCCAGGCCCTGAGTTCAAACCCCAGGACTGGCAAAAAAATAAATGTCTTTTAAAAAACAATAATAATAATAAGATTTGATATCTCTTGGTTGCTTTGTGGGGGGCGGGGCTTGAACACAGGGCCTGGGCACTGTCCCTGAGTCTATTTGTGCCCAAGGCTAGCACTCTACCACTTGAGCCGCAGCACCACTTCCAGTTTTTGAGTAGTTCATTGGAGACAAGAACCTTATGGACTTTTCTGTCTGGGCTGGCTTTAAACCATGATCCTCAGATCTTAGCCTCCTGAGTAGCTAGGGTTATATGCATGAGCCACCAGCACCCAGCAGGCAACTTAACTTTTTAGAACATTGATTATAAATATGTATTTAAAACTCCAGGGTAGTGACGCCACAGATAACCTAGAGCTGCCCATGTATAAATTCAACTTAATAACTGCATAAGGTAGATCAGTTGAATTTGCAATTTTATGATCATCTCCTTTTAAAATTTTACTCACTTGGAAAAAAAAATCCGATCTCTTATCCAGACTCATTTCCTATATTCAAAGAATCTTTAGAGGTAGATAGAAAATAAGAGATCAAACGCCCTAACTAGCCCCAGGAGAAGATTTCTCACTGGCAGAGTAGTTGAAATCCTCTCCTGCAAAGTGGATCCTAAACTTTACTACAGCTCCTAACTCTGATTTACTTTCAGATAGAATCAAAGTGCCTGCATATCCTCAGTAGAAAAATCAAAGTATTGAATAATAATTTAACCCATTTCCCAAAGAAAGAGAAATGTGTTTCCATCCCCAAAGCACAACATCTCTTCAAAAAATCTTTGCCAGCTTTCATTCTACCCAACCTTAGAACCACAATTTGCAATCTGCTAACTCATAAGAGCTATAAGCGTGAATCTTGGCATCAGTAAGTCTCTACTACCCTGGTAATCCTTTTAATGTACTCGTGTCAGCAGTGGGGCTTAAACTCAGGCCCTCACTTAGCTTTTTGCTCAATTCTAGTGCTCTAACTCTACAGCCATGTCTCCTCTACTACTCTGATAATATCATGTCTTCTTTTCCTGATAGAGATAGGAGCCAAGCAGGCTATTTTTTTGTGTATTTGATTTGGTTGGTCGTAGGACTTGAACTCAGGGCCTGAACACTGCCCCTGAGCTTTTCATTCAAAGCTAGCACTCTACCACTTTGAGCCACAATTCCACTTCTGGTTTTTCTGGTGGTTATTTGTAGACATTCCTGCTTGGGCTGGCTTCAAACCATGATCCTTAGATTTCAGCCTCCTGAGTCACTAGGATTACAGGCATGAGCCACCACTACCCAGCCACCAGCTGGGTGGCTACTTCCTAATGCTTAAACTATTATTAGCTTCTAGATGGAGACATCTCTAACTAAGACAACTTGTATTCTATTTTGTGTAGATCCCAATTTAACCTGAGGGTTGCCATACTAGCTACAAAGGGTTGTTATGCTTAACAATGAAAGCTGCTTTTTAACCTCTATGAATCATATCTAAACAGATTTGTCTTCCTTTTTCCCCCTTTTATTAAAATAACTTGAGATGGTAGAGCAGTATTTTGTGCTTTTGAAAAAATAAAAAAAGAATCATCAACTAGTTTGAGAATGCTTCAGAACATATACTTCTTTTGGAGACTGGTTGTGTTCGATCATGAAAGGAAAACTGAAATGTGCTATAATCTGAAATGTGCCAAACCTGTTAACCTTCAACTATAATGAATTATAGTGTTTACTGAAAACTCAATATGAACTTTACACTATGGATCCTTTCATTTTGTTTTCATTTCACAAATCCTTTTCTGTAACCATTTTACAGATCAGAAACAGAGGCCCATAGAGATCAATTAGCTTGTTCAAGGTCACAGTATTTAGAGCTTTAACCACTTGTGTGTGGCCATACTAATCTCTTGGCCACTCAGATGACTCTTTATGAAAAGAAGAAGAAAAGAAATAAAGAGAGAGAGAGAGAGAAAGAAAGAGAGAGAGAGAGAGAGAGGGAGGAAGGAAGGAAGGAAGGAAGGAAGGAAGGAAGGAAGGAAGGAAGAGAAGAGAAGAAAGAAAGAAAGAAAGATAAAAAGGAAGAAGAAGAAGGAAGGAAGGAAGGCAGGAAGGAAGGAAGGAAGGAAGGAGAGTTAGTGTGTGTGTGTGTGTGTGTGTATTGAACTCAGGGCCCCATGCCCCTCAAATGCTCTACCACGTAAGCCACACTGAAGTCTTCTTGCTTTTCAGCTTCTGTGTCAGATAGAGTCTCATGTTTTGTCCAAGGCTGGCCTTGAATCTGGATCTACCTACCTGAACCTCCCAAGTAACTAGATTTATAAGTGCACCCTACTAAAACTGGCCTAAATAATATCTCTCAATACACTGGATCTTAGCCTAATGAGTTTTAAGTCAATGAAAACACCTGAAGTGGCTGTACCTTTCCAGTAAGAACAGATAAGTCTGTGGACTGATTGTGAAAAGGAGAGAAGAAAGAATGGAAAGAACAAAGAAGGGAAAGAAGGGAAAAAGAGAAAGAGGGGAAAAGGGGGAAAGAAAGAAAAAAATAGTACCTTAGGATCATCTATGAGTTGGATGATAATAATATGTAGACATTTTCCCAAGTTTATATTGACTTTATTCAGTAATCTTATGTTTGTAGTCCTTAAGATCTTTGTTCTAGGCTCAGCCACTAATATGCTAAATAATTTAGTATTATAAGTTAGATCATTCAATCTTCCTAGGCCTATAATTTTTTATCTATAAAGAAAATATACCCAAGCCAGTCTGTACCATCTGCATTGCACAAGGTTAAAAAGAGTTTAACTTAGCCAGGCGTCAGTGGCTCACACTTGTAATCCTAGCTACTCAGGAGGCTGACATCTAAGGATCACAGTTCAAAGCCATCCTAGGCAGGAAAGTCTGTGAGATTCCAATTAACAAGCAAAATAAAGCCAGGAGTAGAGCTGTTGCTCAAGTGGTAGAGCACTAGTCTTTAGCACAAAAGTTCAGGGACAATGCCCAGGACCAAACCAAAGGAAAGAAAAGAAAGGAAGAAAGGAAGAAAGAAAGAAAGAAAGAAAGAAAGAAAG
>NW_012267416.1:1085824-1090438 GCF_000151885.1 Dipodomys ordii
AAGGAAGGAAGGAAGGAAGGAAGGAAGGAAGGAAGGAAGGAAGGAAGGAAGGAGAAAACCAAAAAAAGGCATGTGTCAGACTGAAACAGAGGCCCTGGATTTAATGTATTTCTGTGTGTTCATTCATTCATTCATCTTGGGAAAGTGACTTGACTTTTTTCCACATCGCATTTTTTTCTCCTAACTTACAATGGCAATCATACCTAATAAACACCCTAGTTTTCATGGAAAGGAAAGGAATTCAAACCTAAAATGCACTGAGAATAGAATGCCTGAAACGCAGCACTCATTCCATAAACAGCAGCTCATAAGTCTCCTTGCCCAGAGATGAGGCACTTTCCACTGGAACAGCATGAAGATAAGCAGCAGTCCCTGGAAGCCCGTGGCCCTCAGCCAGGGTACCAGGCCGAGCTCACGCACTGTCCAGCTGCCCCACCTCAGGCAATTAGCCTTCCCCTTTAAGCCAGATGATATGGCACGAACATTGGACAGCTCAGCCTGTGCCCTAGCAGGAGCACCATGGTAGTAATTGTTGCTGTTGTGAATAACAGCGAGGCTGTAGGGAGGACTGGATGCACAACTCCAGGACTGAGAAAGAGGGAAAGGTAACAGGGCAGGTGCTTTGGTTTTTGCGAGCCTCAGCTGAGGTGTGGCGGTTGTTGGAACCATTCATCCTTCTTTGTATGTACTTCTAGGAAAGAGAGAGAGAGGGAAAGGTAAGAGAGCAAGCTCTTTTCTCTGTCTGCTTCTGTGTCTTTATGTGTCTCTCTTGTGTCTCTCCTCTCTCTCTATGCCTCTCTCTTTTCTCTTTTCTGTCTGCTCTCTCTTTCTCTATCTCTCTCCATCTCTCCTCTCTTCTTTTCCTCATCTCTTCCCTCTCTCTTCTTTGTTGTCTTTCTATGTGTTTTCTCTCTCTTCTCTATCTTTCTCTTTCTGTCTCTGTGTCTCCTCTCTCCCTCTTTCTCTCATCTCTTCTTTCTTCCTCTCTCTCTCCATCACCCCTTTCTTTCTTCTCTCTTCTCTTCCTTTCTCTGTTTCATTCTTTCTCTGTGTCTCTGTATCTTCTCTCATGTTTTTTTCCATCTCTCTCTTTCCTCTCTTTGACTCTGTGTATCTGTTCTGTCTCTCCCATCTCTCTCTTTTCTGTGGTAATACTGGGATTTGAACTTACAGCCTTGCAGTTGCTAGGCAGGTACAATATCTCACCTCCATCAAGACTATCTCCTAAATTTCTTCACATCTCTATCACACATGCCACACACCACTACCCATTTTTTTAGCTCAGAGTCTTATATCCAGTAGAAACTTGGTAAATATTACCTTGAAAATAAGTCAGTATTAATAACCTGCTGAGAGCTAGGAATGTGGCTTAGTGGTAGAGCGCTTGCCTAGTTAGTACGCATGAAGCCCTGAGTTCGATTCTTCAGTACCACATAAACAGAAAGAGTCAGAAGTGGTGCTGTGACTCAAGTGGTATAGTGTTAGTGTGGAGCAAAAGAAGCTTAGGGACCGTGCCCAGGCCCTCAGTTCAAGCCCCATGACTGGCAAAAAATAAATACCTAAGCTGCTGATATTTAGAAAAAAATGAATTCTGTGTAACCTTAAGCAATCCAGCATACCTAGGACTGTAATTGTTCATACTTGGAAAAGGAACACCAACTGGAGGATAAAATAACTACCCTTGGAAGTTAGTTATACGTGTGGGAGAAAAATGCAGGTAACCTAAAGAGAACACAAAAGGAATGTGACGTTTAATTATCTGATTCCAATGACAGTGCAGAATGAATTCAGAGAGTAGAGGGGTAATAGGTAGAGAGAAAGATATTTGGTCCTGGATGGAGCTGTATGGAGTTAACTCCCCCATACTATGAAACAATCTATCACCCCTCCGAGGAGACAGCTTCCACCACACAAAGGATTTCCACTTGAGTGGACCTAAAAAGCACCTTGTTGCTGCTCCTGATTGCCCAGGACTCTGTCTCACCTTCTATCTTTGTATTCTTCTCCTTGGCAGATTGGCTATTGGAATGAAGATGATAAGTTTGTCCCCGCAGCCACTGATGCTCAAGCCGGCGGGGATAACTCGAGTGTTCAGAACAGAACGTACATCGTCACTACAATCCTAGTGAGTACTCCCTTCTTCACCAGGCTGACTTGGAATTTAAGAGAGTTCCAGATGAAGGATTTATTTTTTTTTCCTACTAACACAGAAAGCTGCCAAGAGCAGGCTATAGATAGACACCGGAAGTAGGAAAAGAAATACTCAGTAAATGAGAGCTCCTGAGTTTTCTCCAGCATCTCTGAGATTCACAGTCTATCTCTGTTATCTTTGGGGAAGACATGTGCTCTTGTCGACCCACCTGCCCCACCTGTGAAACCAAAAGGTGACATAAATCATGCTGGTTTAAATATTCCACATTCCCCCAATAGAAGCCATTTGCACCTGCAGTCAAACAATATAGTACACAGGGATAAAGCTGCCAGGATTCTCACTTTTTCAGTGGTTGAGAAACTTGGATCTCATTCAAGGATTACTTCTCTGTATCCCAGAAATATCTAAGAGAGAGAGAGACAGACAGACAGACACATAGACAGACACATAGACAGACAGATAGACAAAGAAGGGGCAGGGAAAAGGAGAAGGAGAGAGACAGAGAGAGAGACTGATATACCATTTACAATTTAAAAAGCCATGTACAAGATGCAGTCCCTTAGCGCTTTTACTCAAGGCTGGCACTCTACCATTTAAGCCACAACAGCTCCTCTTTTGTCTTTTTGGTATTCGATTGGAAACAAGTCTCATGGACTTTCAGGCCCATGCTGGCTTCAAATCACCATCCTCAGATCTGAGCCTCCAGCATCGCTAGGATTACAGGCATGAGCCACCAATGCCCAACTAAAGCATTCTTATTTTTAACATTCTTTTTCTTTTTTTCTTTTTTTTTTTGTTTCTCTATCTCAAGTTTGTCCCAGGATGACATTTTTTCAAGAAATAGACACAGGGACCAGACGGATTTCCCAATGTGAAGCACTGTTGGAGTTATACCCCTCTGTCAAGTCCAAGTCTTCTCTCACCATTGGTGAATTCATAGCCTGCATCTTCTCTCTCCCCATTTCTCTACCAGGAAGATCCTTACGTGATGCTCAAGAAGAACGCCAACCAGTTTGAGGGCAATGACCGCTATGAGGGCTATTGTGTAGAGCTGGCAGCTGAGATTGCCAAACACGTGGGCTATTCCTACCGCCTTGAGATCGTCAGCGACGGGAAATATGGAGCCCGAGATCCTGACACAAAGGCCTGGAATGGCATGGTGGGAGAGCTGGTCTATGGAGTAAGTTCCACCCAGCAGGGACAACTAGACAGCAGATATAGAGTCTGATAGGAAAATACTTGGAGAACAGATGGCCCTCTTCACCAATGTCCATTACACCACTCTCCAACTAGTATTGTTGCTGCTGATAGGTCACTCAAAATCCACTGTCTTAATGCATGCCATCTTCAGGATCCTGGTCCTAGCTCACTCATCCCCCCAGCCCTACCCTAAGTGTCTAATAGCGTCATACCTTCACTTGATCATCGTCCAACAAACGTGATGGGAGAGCTCTGAGATTAATTTTCTCAAGGCAGACTGATAAGTTGTTAAGTCCCTAACTCAAAGTTTTCCGTGGTCCCTTTTGGTATAAATTTCTCCTCTGGGTCTGGTTATATATTTGGATCCAACCTAACATTCAAATCCATTTCCTGTAGCTCCCAATTCAGCCAAACTTTACCCTGTACTCATTCTGTTTCCAAGATCCCAGCCCCCACCCTCACCACTCACCACCTCTAACCCTTCTTCTAGCACCTGTATCCAATAATAGTTTTTCCTGAGTATCTTCTCTTTTCCTTCATAGTAGCTGTGAACTTCCCTCCAAACTGTAGAATTTGATTTCTGCTTCTTATCTAATGGTTACCTAACCTTATCTAATGGGTAGCTATATCCTGGGTTATAGGGGTTGATTTCTATGTACTTATACCAAAACTTACTCCACTCAAAGCTACCATCAAGTATTTTGTGTACCAATACTGGGAATTGAACTCAGGGCCTAGATGCTATCCCCTCACTTTTATTTTTAACTTGAAGCTGGTGTTCTACCACTTGAGCCATATTTGTACTTCTGCTTCATTAGAGCTGAGTCTATGTCATAGACTTATCTGCCCAGGCTGGCTTCAAACCACTGATCCCTAGATCTCAGCCTCCTGAGTAAATGGGATTACAGGTATGAGCCTCCAGCCCCAGGCTAGGCTCCAATTTTCAGTAAGTTGAGAAGTGTTGTGAGAGGACACAGGATACTTCACAACATTTCAGTATTTAGGGATTCATTAAGAAGCAACATATCCCCAAGGACCTATTTATTTTATGGAGTAGAAAGACTATGACATAAAATAGTAAAAGATAGGGGCTGGGAAGGTGGCTCAGTGGTAAAGCGTTTGCCTTGCATGCATGAGGCCCTGGGTTCGATTCCTCAGCACCACATAAGCGAAAAGAAAAAAGCCGGAAGTGGCACTGTGGCTCAAGTGGTAGAGTGCTAGCCTTGAACTGAAGAGCTGAGGGACAGCGCCCAGGCCCAGAG
>NW_012267416.1:1093368-1125720 GCF_000151885.1 Dipodomys ordii
CTTTCCTCTTCAGAGAAGTTTCTCTTTAAGTCTTTAGCCCACTTATTTATTGGGCAGTTGTTTCTTTGAGGATTTGCTGTTGGGGGATTTAATTTATTGAGTTCCAGTTATATTTTAGATATGAGACCCTTGTCTGTTGTATGGCTAGTGAGGATCTTCTCCCAATCCATGGGCTTTCTATTGATGTTGCTAGCTATGTCCTTTGCATGAAGAAGCTCTGCAGTTTTGTGCAACCCCATTTGTTGTGTTTGATTTGTTGTGTTTCTGGCTCTCTATTAAGAAAATTTCAGCCTGTGCTAAAGAGACCTAGGGTTTCTCCTATTCCATCCTGTAATGCTTTCAAGGTGTCTGCTTTGACTCCAAGGTCTTTGATGCATTTGGAGTTGATTCTGGCGCAGGTTGATATATAAGGATCTAGCTTTAGTTTTCTACAGGTGATTAACCAATTTCACCAGCACCATTTACTGAAGAGGCTGTCTTTCTACCATTCTATTTTTTTAGCTCCCTTATTGAAGATTAGGTGACTATAGGTCTGTGGGTTCATTTCTGCGTTTTCAATTCTATTCCATTGGTCCCGAGGTCTCTTCTTGTGCCAGTACCAAGCTGTTTTGTTTACTATGACTTTTTAGTGGAGTTTGAAATTTGGTATTGATATTCCTCCAGCACTGTTCTTTCTGTTAAGAATGGTTTTTGCTATTCAGGGATTTTATTGTTCCATATGAATTTTTGGATTGCCTCTTCTATTTCCTTGAAGAATGAGGTTGGAATATTGATAGGTATCGCATTGAATTTGTAGATAGGCTTGGGAAGTATTGCCATTTTCACGATGTTGAGCCTTCCAATCCAGGAGCATGGGAGGTTTTTCCACTTTCTAGGTTCTGTTTTGATTTCCTTTTTCAGTTTTTTAAAGTTTTTATCATAGAGGTCCTTCACTTCTTTGGTTGTTAATTCCTAAGTATTTTATTTTTTGTGGGGCTATTACGAATGGAGTTGCTTTCCTAATTTCAGCCACACTTTTCTCATTGTTGGCATACAGAAAAGCCATTGATTTTTGAGGCTTAATTTTATACCCTGCTACTTTGCCAAAGTTTCAAATCAGCTCTAGTAATTTTGGAATGGAATCTGTGGGATTCTTTAAAAGCAAGATCACGTCACCTGCAAAGAGGGAGAGTTTTATTTCTTCTTTCCCTATTTGGATCCCTTTTATGTTTGCAGCTTGTCTTATTGCTGTAGCTAGGCATCTAATACTAAATTGAAGAGAAGTGGAGAGAGTGGACATCCTTGTCTCGTTCCTGACTTTAAAGGAAATGGTTTTAGTTTTTCACCATTAAGTATAATGCTGGGTGTAAGTTTATCATACACAGCCTTTATTATATTGAGGAATGTTCCATGGATTTCTAATTGAGACTCTTATTTCCTATAAAACTACTTGAAAGAAAAGCAGGAAGTGGAGCTGTCGCTCAAGTAGTAGAGCATTAGCCTTGAGCAGGGCTCTGAGTTGAAACCCTAGGATCAGCACACAAACACAGAAGAAAACAGGAAGCTGGTACTCAAACAGGATGGTGTGAAGGGGAGAGAGATGAAGAGGAGAAGGGGCGAATGCATACACGAATCCAATGTACATCCTATAAAATGAAGAGTGAAGGAATTGGTGGAGAGAGGAGGGATGGGTGAGAATGTGGAAAGGGATCAAGATGTATTATATTCATAAACTTCTTTATTGAATGGCACTTTCTTAATATAACTATTTAAAGATAATATTAGGGTTGGGAGGCAGCTGGTGCCAGTACCAGGATCAGGACAAATTTATTAGCTGTCTCTTTGTTCTTCCTGGGCCTTATCCATAGCTGCCAATCACCGTCTCTCTTATCTTCATTTTGCTTCCCCTTGTCCTTCCCAACAGTGATTATAGTCACATAGCTTGAGGTAGCCAGTGCTGTGCTAAGTACTTACGTTCATTCACTTCCACCTTGTATCAGCCCCATAAAAACAGACAAGATTATTTCCCACATTTCATAGATGTGGACACTGATGCCCAGGAAGATTCATTCCCTTGGAAAAGAACACAACATCCAAAGTTAGGACAGGCAGTTCTGACTGTAGTCTGCCACATGCTCACATGCAGTTCCTGCTCCCTGCATGGCTGTGTCTAGGTGCCATAGTCATACATGTATTTCTGTCTGACCTTTGTCTCACTGATGAAGAAAGTGAGTGAACTAAGCAGACAGAGTTGGATCTGTGTTCTAGTTCTGCCATTCTGGGGCTGCAGGACTCTTAGAGCCATTAAATCCCAAGGATCGCCTTTATACAGCAGGAACAATGAGTCTTTACAGTACCAGGCTCATATCTCCAGCCCAGTTAATTTTAGGCTCTATTTCCTTTTATTCCCTATCACGTTCATTTCCCCTGGGTTGTTTCCCAGTCACTGCATCTTCTGTTTTGAGATCTCCCAAGTCAATGAATCGCAAATTGGAGTTCCTAAAATTAGCAGCATCAGCATCACCTGAGAATTTGGTAGAACCCCCAAATTCTCACATTTGACCTCAGACCCACTGAGTCTGGGAATTCTGCCCTCAGAGTTGCCAAAATAAATCTTTTCTGGGTGATGCTGATGTACCTTTGAGAGTCAAATTATTTAAGGAAAGAATTTCGATTACCTGCAAAAATGTTCATGGTCTAGAGGGCTCTCAGGTAATTGAATTATTTGACCCTCCACAAACCAATCTTGCAAAACAGATAAAAACAAGTATCACTCTGCCTTTTCCAAATGAAATTGACATCCAAAAAAAAGAAAAAATAGACAAAGACAAATGTTTCACAGGAGGTGACAACATCATTCTATGAGTTGCAGAGAAGTCTTAGATCGGTTTTGCCCTTGGCCAGTCCTAAGAAGCCTCCAGAAACCACTATCTCAGGCAGTATAAACCAATTCTAGTGGTCTCAGCCAATATCAAGCTGGTCTGTATAAGTCATCTTGACATTTCGTGTGTGTGTGTGTGTTTGTGTGTGTGTGTAAATATGTATGCACACACACACACCTGTACAGGGGCTTAAACTCAGGGCTTGGGTGCTATCCCTGAGCTTCTTTTTGCTCAAGACTAGAACTCTACCACTTGAGCCATAGTTCTATTTCTAACTTTTTTGGTGGTTTATTGGAGATAAGGGTCTCACTTTTCCTGTCCAGGCTGGCTCTGAACCAAGATTCTCAGACCTCTGCCACGTGAATAGCTAGGATTAAAAGCATGAGCTCTTTTACCTGGACCTCTCTCTAGGTGTATATGTTGTCTAACAGAACCTTTTTAGTGGTTAGGAAAATAAATGATGCATGTCAGAATAATTTTGGGAATATTTTATTCTAGTTACTCCCTGTTGGAAATTCTCAGTGAATAGTGATCTCTGAAAAGTTCTGAGAAGCGTCTTCTCCCTCTCCTACCACATCATCTGTTTAAAGCTGTATTTTCTAAACATGTTTATTTTCATGTTCCACTTATTAACTTCCCACTAGAAATAATGTTCCATGAAACAAATCGTTGCGTTGCTAAATGAACTAAGCCTGCAGATGAGGTAGCTCTTTAATTTTCCAGCCTGTTATCTATTTTATTAACTCATGACAGGGATCAGCAAATCAATCTATGCAATTCCTTCATTCTTTTCCAAAAATTTGCAGTCACCAAATGTTTTGTATTATATTTCTCTCTCAATCCCTTGTTCAGTTACAAGAATATTTTATACTTGTGCTAGTTTCTAAGTATTTGTAAATAATAGTGATGATGATGATGATGATGATAATGATAAAGATTTAAGCCAAACACCAATGGCTCACATCTGTATTCCTAGCTACTCAGAAGGCTAAAATCTAACATTCATGATTCAAAGCCAGCTCAGTCAGGAAAACCTGTGAGATTCTTATCTCCAATAAACCACCAAAAAGCCAGAAGTAGATCTGTGCTCCAAGTGCTAGAGTGTTAGCCTTGAGGGAAAAAGAAGAAAAAGAGAGAGACAGAGAGACAGACAGAGAGAGAGAGAGAGAGAAAGAAAGAACAAAATAATGAAAGAATGAAGGAAAGAAAGAGAGAGGGATAAAGAAAGGAAAGAAGAGAAAGAGAAAAGAAAAAGAAAAGCTCAAGCATAGTGTCTAGGCCTGAGTTCAAGTCCCAGGACTGGTGCAAAAAAATATATTGACCAAGATTTCAGAAGCGGGTGGTAAGGAAAAAGAACAGGATTACACAGGAAAAAGAAGAAAAAGAAAAAAAACATCATCTATGGCTGACATCACATTGCTTCACATTGCTGTACAGCAAGTTTCTTTCTATAGGGGTGAAGTTAAGTCATTCTGAAGCTTTTTATTCCACTGAAAGCATTTTCTCAATGGGCCCAGCCAATGTACGTAGGGTGAAGAAAAGCAGTGGCTGTTGGCTGGCAGGACCTTGCCTTGCGAGAGCCTCACATCTGGACTGCTATGCAGCATCATTGGAGAAGGATGTTCGCCTCCAGTGGATCTGCATAGGAATGCCTCTCAGAAATGAGTGCTGTGCCTTCTGTCCTTGGACAGCCTCTTGGGTTTACCAGACTGCTCTGACCAGAAGAGCAATGGGTTCTGCCTGAATAGATGCCAGTTTTTCTAGGATTAGGCAGAGGTAGAAAAGACAGAAATGCAAGGGCTGGTGACTGTACACAGGGTAAACTCAAGGAGGAGCATTTGTTGCAAACTTTTAGCGTTTGCCAACATTTTGGGTTTGAAATCTAAAAGTTGAGCAAGGTGCCAGTGGCTCTTATCCATAAACCTAGCTTCTCAGGAGACTGAGATTTGAAGATAGGGTTCAAAACCAGCCCGGGCAGGAACATCCATGAGACACTCATCTCCAATTAACCACCAAAAAGCCAGAAATAGAGCTGTGGCTATGGCTCTATTTGCTTGCCTCAAGCCAAAAAGCTCAGAGACAAGGCCTAGGCCCTGAGTTCAAACCTTAGGAACAGTGCTGAGAGAGAGAGACAGAGAGAGAGAGACAGAGACAGAGAGACAGAGAGAGACAGATAGACGGAGACAGAGACAAAGAGAGAGGGGGGGAGATAGTAGAGAGTGACTTGTATATTTGTTTGCAGTCCTCCAGGACAAAGATTGCAAATGCATTTTACTTTCTTATTGTCAGGGCATTAGTCACATGATTTCTTCCTTCTGAGTTGCTCTCTTGTGCCCAAGCAACTAATTCAAGTCAATTCTCTTTGATTTCTATTTTTTTGGTACCACTTGGATACCACATATTCTATCAAATTTATGGACTGGGAAAGTAAGTGTGTGTGTGTGTGTGTGTGTGTGTGTGTGTGTGTGTGTGTGTGTGTGTGTGAGACACAGATGGGGAAAAAATATCTCTCCTATTAGTTTGCAATTCATTCCTGGAGTGTGGAGACCACATTTTACTTATAGCTTCCAGCCTAGAGCCGACACAGTCAATGCTCAATAAATGTTTATTGACTTAAATGTGCCTTTCCCTCTCATTAGCAAGAATAATCTTAGTGGCAGGTAAAAGAGATCCGATGCAAGTTGGCATAGGCCAATATGAATGGCTCAAGTTCTTGGTGACAAACAGAGGAAAGGATGACCCTATTCTCCTAGACAGTGCAGGGTACATACGGTCTGAATTCCAGGTGGCCCAAATTACAGCACTGAGGATCCTCTTCTGGGTCTCTCCCTTCTGGATCTCACAGACAGTTCTTCCCAAACCCACTTGGGTTTTACACTATCCTTGAGCGTGTCTTTCAGGAAGAGAGCATTGAGCCTGCTTACTTTGGCCAGACCCAGGTTTGTCCTCTGCCATGCAATCAGCATGGCCAGCCTTGTTCCAACCGAAGGGCTGAGAGTCGGGCAGAATGAAAGCATGGCTGCTGGGTAGGAAAACAAAACAAAACAACAACAAAAAGAACACCTCAGTTGTCAATCACAACAGCTTTTCCTTTCAGGATGGGGAAAAAGCTGAAGTCCATAAAGCTGCCAAATAATGGTGGGAAAAAAAATCTCTTTTGTCAGATAATGAGTGAACTAAAATATAAGGATGGAAGGGAGAGAAAATGAGCGAAGGTGTCATTGATCAAGACCGATTGTAGGCATAACCTGACTTAAAGAATTGTAACCTCTTTGTACAACTAGTTATTAAAATAAATAAAATAAGATATTAATCCAGATGCCAATGCTCACGCCTGTAATCCTAGTTACTCAGGAGGCTGAGATCTGAGGATGGTGGTTCAAAGCCAGTTTTGGTAAGAAAAGTCTATGAGACTCTGATCTCCAATTAACCAGAAAAAAAAAAACAGAAGTGGAGCTGTGGTTCAAGAGATAAAGTGCTATCCTTGAGCACAAAATCTCAGCTCCCAGGCCTTAAGTTCAAGCCCCAAGACCAGCACACACACACACACACACACACACACACACACACACACACCAGATAATGAGTGGATCTTCACTTAATAGAAATGATTTATTGTCAGAAGATCTTTTCCCATTTCACCCTCAGTAAGATTTAAAAGATAGTCATCTTCAGAGTGGAGAGAGAAGCAAGAGAACAAACAACAGAGAGCTGCTGAGATCCAACAAAATGTTCTGTTATTTTTGCAGAGAGCAGACGTGGCAGTAGCACCCTTAACAATCACCTTGGTCCGGGAAGAAGTGATAGATTTCTCCAAGCCATTTATGAGTCTGGGGATCTCCATCATGATAAAAAAGCCACAGAAATCCAAGCCAGGAGTCTTCTCCTTCCTCGATCCTCTGGCGTATGAGATTTGGATGTGCATTGTCTTCGCCTACATTGGAGTCAGTGTCGTGCTTTTCCTGGTCAGCCGCTTCAGCCCCTACGAATGGCACAGTGAAGAACTCGAGGAAGGCCGGGACCAGACACCCAGCGACCAATCCAATGAGTTTGGGATATTCAACAGCTTGTGGTTCTCCCTAGGGGCCTTCATGCAACAAGGCTGTGACATCTCTCCCAGGTCAGTTAGTTGTTTTATTTATTTATTTTTTAACTTTGGCTTGGAAGGGAATTTAAGAACTGGGTATTATTTCTCCAACTTCATTGTATTCCGTTATACAGTCCAATAGCTGCCCACTCTCAATCGTAGTTTTCTGGACACCATGGGTGGATCCTCCTTTGTCTGCTAGCTGGCGAATGCAATCTGTCAAGATATACAGGAATAATCATGCTTGAAGTTTTGTCGCTGAATAGTATGGAGGAGATGGCTGGGGTGGGGGAGGGGGGAATGGCTCGTGCTTGTCATCCTAGCCACTCAGCAGGCTGAGATCTGAGGATCGTGATTCAAAGTCAGCCCAGGCAGGAAAGTCCAGGAGACTCTTAGCTCCAATGATCTCCACACACATACACACAAAAAGCCAGAAGTGGACCTGTGAGTCAAGTGGGAGAGAGCTAGCCTTAACCATAACACTTCAAAGACAGCATCCAGGTTCTGAGTTCAAACCCCAAAACCTGCACCCCCTCAAAAAAAAGTATAGAAATACAGAGAAAGAGGAGAGATAGTATAGTACTAATATTTACTGAGCATCTGCCGTGTATCAAGGCTGAGTTCTATAGGTTTATCCTCTCCCAGAGGGACCAATGAGGAATCCCAAAATACCAAATACCTTGCAAGCAAGGCATCACAGACAGTGGGTGAGATGGGTGGATTCAGACCACTGCTCTAAACTTGTTCTGCATGGTAGAGGTGATGGAGCCCCAACTCTAGCACACAGACATACCTTTCATACTTCAGTGTCACTGTAGATCCATATTTTTTTTTGTCAGTTGTGGGGGCCTGGGCACTGTCCCTCAGCTCTTCAGCTCAAGGCTAGTGCTCTACCACTTGAGCCACAGAGCCACTCCGGCTTTTTCTGCTTATGTGGTGCTGAGGAATCGAACCCAGGGCCTCATGAATGCAAGGCAAGCATTCTACCACTGAGCCACCTTCTCAGAGACCCCAGGCATGGCACTTTGCTCTGCCCTTGGCTTCTTGGCCTGAAAGAAGCAACGATCTCCTTTTGTAAGTTCTCAGAAAGACTCTGGAAAATTCTCCAGCCAGCAGTGACTGTAGTTTATTTGTTGTGGTTTAAAAATGGGGGCTCAGATACCCCAATGAAAGAACCAAGGTGACTCAATGCTTGGGATAAGGATCAGAACTGTTTCACTTCTGCTTGGATCATGTATTGGAATTTGTGAGTAGAGTTTATTTTGGAAGGTGTGAGCTGAAGGGAAGACTGGGCTTTTGTTGGCTTTACAGTATTGAAGAACTTAGGGCCTCATGCTTGTTAGGAAAAAGTTAGCTCTGCCAGGCACCAGTAGTTCCCACCTGTAATCCCAGCTACTCCAGAGACTGAGATATGAGAATCATGGATCATAGTCAGCCCTGGCAGGAAAGTCTATGAGAATCTTGTCTCCAATTAATCATTGCCAAATAAAAAAAAATCCAGACATGGAACTATGGCTCAAGTGGTACAGTGCTAACCATGAGCATAATAGCTCAGGGACAGCACCCAGGCCCTGTGTTCAAGCCCCAGGACTGGCACAAAAATTTAAAAAATAAAATAAAATAAATGTTAGTTCTGAAGGTTTAAAAAAAAGAAAAGAAAGGTAGAAAGGACCCAGGGGAAAAAGAAGAAGAAAAAAAAATCTGAAAACTACCAATCGGACTGATTCTCACATTTTCTGGCCTCCTATCCATGTGTATAATGGTCTTTCGCCCACATACCAGAAGGTTCATGTTATAAAACCTCACACATTGACCTGATAAACAAGCGGGAGCTGTATTTCCTCTCACAGCTGTTTAATACCTCACTTTCCATATAGTTATTTCTCCTAGATTACCAAATTTCAGAATCAGGCAGGCGGGAGCATTGTATAGAATAGAGGCTCCCTGGGTCAATCAGGGGCATAAGCAAATAAATATTAAAATCTCACAGAAAAGTCTAGAGGTATCTTAGCCCTGTTTGGGTAGAGGTGTTTTATTTTGTTTGTTTTTGTGCCACTTTTGGGGCCCAAGCTCAGGGCCTCATACTCTTAACTTAGCTTCAAGACAGGTACACTCTCCCACTTGAACCACAACTCTACTTCCATTTTTTTGCTGATTCATTGGAAATAAGAATTTCAGAGACTTTTCTACCTAAACTAGGTTTTAAACCATGATCCTCAGATCTCAGCCTCCTGAACTGCTTGTTATTTATTACAAGCATGAATCACCAGCGCCTAGCCCCGACAAACCTTTCATACTTCAGTGTTACTGTAGATCCATATTTTTTTTTTGTCAGTTGTGAGGGCCTGCGAACTGTCCATCACCTCTTCAGCTCAAGGCTAGTGCTCTACCACTTGAGCCACAGAGCTACTTCCAGCTTTTTCTGCTTATGTGGTGCTGAGAAATCGAACCCAGGGCCTCATGAATGCAAGGCAAGCATTCTACCGCTGAGCCACCTTCTCAGCCCTAGATCCCTATTCTTAAGCAACAATGGAGTAAACTCTCTAACCAGCCTCCTTCTCCAAGATTTATTTTGCCTGCTGTATAATGTGGAAAGTTTTATCATTCACCATGATAATCTTGTTTTTCTTTAAATAAGAAGACAGTCAAGGGGGTGAGAGAGGCGTGGGAGAGAAGGTGTGAGACTGGGTGCTTGGCCAATACTGGCAAACACATGGTAAAGAATAGAAAGAACCAAGCAGGGAGAGATTTGCTTAAAAATAACTCAGGCCAGTGCATAAACAGTGGGAAGAAATGACTCTTACCCAGTTAGTAGAGCCATCAAAACATGTACATGTCATGAGCTTATTTTTCTCCAGTTCTTCCTTCATGAGTAAGCAACTATCTTTTTCTTTTAATTTTTTTATTGTTATCATAAAGGTGGGTTACAGAGGAGTTACAGTTACATAAGTCAGGGGAATGAGTACATTTCTTTTTGGACAATGTCACCCCTTCCCTCACTCTCTTCCAGTTTTCTCCTCTGGTCCCCACCCATGGGTTATATATCGTTCATTTTCCACATCGTGTCCAGTGAGTACCACTGCTGCATTTATTCACCCTTTGTCCCTCCATTTCTGTGCCCCCCTCCCTCACCTCCCCAAAATACATACACAAACAAGACAAAAGGAAAAGGAAAGAATAACAACAATAAAGTAAAAAAAAAAAAAAAGCCTTCTTGTTTCCATTTCCTGGAGTTCCTTTTGATCAATATTATCCTATGTGATCAGAGGCACATTGGCACTGTGCCTTTGTGTTCTTCCCCTAAGAGTACTGTCCTTTGGTTTCACTGTGTGTGAATGCCTAGCGTCCTGTATCATTTATCATGCCCTGGGGAGCAACTATCTCCTAACAACTCCCTTGTGGTACATTTTCACCATCCTTCCAGTCGCAAGCTCTGAGTTCACTTAGTGAATCTTCTGTCAGACATGGGTCTTGTATAAACTGTACTTGTGGACAGTGATTGCCCAACATTGAAAAAGAGCCATCCTCACTAGTAGCTACCTCAACATTGTCCCTACCTGATTGCCTTCATTCCTGGGTTACCTGGATGGCCAAAGAGGATTTCAGTCTTTGACCTTTGTGTGCTTAGAATTTTGATGGTTCCCTGGGGCCATCTCAGGAACTCACCTGGAAGTGAACAAAAGAGGTTGAACGGTTACCCTCCTCCTTAGCTTTATTAAAAACAACCTCACCTCAAGCCTCCATAAAAATAGAAACAACTTCTGGGCACCAGTGGCTCACACCTGTAGTCCTAGCTACTCCGGAGGCTGAGATCTGAGGATTGTGGTTCAAAGCCAGCCTAGGCAGGAAAGTCCTTGAGATGTTTATGTCCAATTAACCATCAGAAAACTGGAAGTGGCACTGTGGCCCAAGTGGTAGAGCACTCACCTTGAGCTGAAGACCTGGGGGGACAATGTCCAGGCTCAGAGTTCAAGCCCCACAACTGACCAAAAAAAAGAAAGGAAGGAAGGAAGGAAGGAAGGAGATAGAAAGAAAAAGGAAGGAAGGAAGGAAGAAAGAAAGAAAGAAAGAAAGGAAGGAAGGAAGGAAGGAAGGATGTAAGGAAGGAAAGAAAGAAAGGAAAATAGAAACAACTTTCTACCAGTCTTGGCTTAAAAGAGGTTGACACATATAAAACCTATAGCACAGTCTCTAGCCTTTACAGAGGAAGATGATAGATTAAATGTGTCTTCTTTATTGAATTTCTGTGTTGGTCCTGGACCCAGATTCACCAGAAGGATTTGCTGCTCATACTGATTCCAAAGCTTAATACCTTCTTCTGGGGAAATCAAGGAACACAAGCAAAATGACTTGCTCAGGAGACCAGTGTTATCTGAATTCTTAAGACTCTTCCTCATTTAAATTGAGATTTCAAATGAAATCTCAAGGCAAGCACTCTACCACTTTGAGTCACAGTACCACTTCTGGTTTTCTGATGATTTAATTGGAGATGAAAGTCTCACAGATTTTTCTGCCTTGGGCTGGCTTTGAACTGCGATCCTCAGATCTCAGCCTCCTGAGTAGCTAGCGTGACAAGTGTGAGCCACCAGTGCTGGGCAAAAAAGATCTTTTTAAAATAGTGATCAGAGACAGAAGTCAAACAAGCCGTGGTAACCACCAAACAGTCCCTCTTTTCCTATTTGCTCACAGAGTACTTTTCCTGTTTACTTCATAGAGTACTATGACCGCAAATAGCATCTTTAAAGACTTTATATGCTACATTGTTTATTCGTATTCCATTTTAACATCAAAGTTAACAAAAAAATCCACCTGAATTGCAATCATAGATCGCCATAGTTTGGTATAGTAAGATTAGAAAGCTTTGATCCATGAATGGACTTTGTAGATGCTTCTTACACCCAAAGATCTATTTTAAGTAGATACTTTTTAGTTTGCTTTTTTTTCCATACAGAGGAGTATTGAGGAGGAATATATTACAAGAGAAACAAAATCATTATAGGTAAAACTTATATTTAGTTCTCCCAATGGCTTATTGGGGGGGGGGGTTGTGTGTATGCGTGCATTTTGTGTGTGCATGTGTAGTGTGTGTGTGTGTGTCTGTGTGTGTGTGAGTGTGTGTGTTTATGCTGGTCCTGGGGCTTGAACTCAAAGCCTAGTGCTGTTTCCGAACTACATTTGCTCAAAACTAGTGCTCTATCACTTGAGCCACGGCTCCACTTCTGGCTTTTTTGGTGATTGAGGGTAAGAATCCCATGAACTTTTCCTGCCCAGGCTGGCTTTGATACCATGATCTTCAGGTCTCAGCCCCCTGAGTTACTAGGACTATAGACATGAGCCATTGGTGTCTAGCTCCTGGCATTATTTTATTTTATTTAGTTCTTTCATCTCTCTTTGCAGCCCAAACTATTTGATGTATTCAGCAAGCATCCACTAACTGTCTGTAGTAGACAGGGGATGGTTTGGGTTGGCGAAGATGGGAAGATCAATTGAAGATGGAGTGTGAAGGATGGGCACCTTGGCTTCCCAGAGCCAGCAGCAGAAGCAGTTGAACACAGTAGACATTGTAAACAAGCCATGGTGATGGTATAAGCAGCGGCGTGCTACACATAAAAGGAGCCTGGCTGTTGCAATGCATGATAAAGGAAGTGAAATTAAAGGATACTTACTTAAGGGTATTCTGAGACAATTTCTCTGAGGACCTGGATGGGTAAGAGGAAGCCAGGCTTGTAAATAACAGAGAGACAGAAATAGCCATATACAAAGGCCCTCGGGTGGATAGAGCTTACTGCTCACAGGACTAAGGGAGCAATTTGTGTGTCTGGGCTTATACATAAATAAATGGAGAGAACAGGGGATTGAGATCCTATTGGAGGAGTAGGCAAAGGCCGGATCATACAGGATCCATGACTGTGGTACACATTTGGCTTTCACTTCTAAATTCTATGGAAAGCCATGGGGCAGGGAGGAGATGTTAAGCAAAGAAGAGTTGATTTTCATACTGTAATACCACTCTGGAGAACTCTGAGGCCAGTGAGTTAGGGCGGAAAGAAAAGAATAGAGAGCAAAAGCTCAAAGGATCAGATTAGAGCCTCTTATGGCCATCTAGGACAAGTTATGGTGATGGTCTAGGACAAGTTGTGATGATGGGTGATTACAAGACTGGTCATGACATAGATTTGGGGTCTTCTTGGAAGCTGGCATTGACAAGAATTACTGACAGAGTCGATTTGCAAACTCAGGGAGAGGGAGGACACTCCAGGGTAGATCCAAGAGGGAGGGAGTAGTTTAAACCATAGTACATAAAGACATCCAACTCTGAGTGGATCTTAGGGTGCTCTTGTTCATTCATCTCCTTCTCTAAGGTCTCCCAGGCAGAATCCATGGCCTGTCAATGCTCAGAACAATCCTCTTCCTACCACATGGTCCTAAGCCAGGGGCATGGTTCCATATAGGTGAATGAAGACCAGGTCTGCACCTTTATTCTCACTGAGCCCTCCAACCCCTTTCTCAACCTCCACAGGGTCAGTGCATTCCTGGCTTCTGGTGGTGAATTTTTTTTCTGGTGGTCAAAAAGGGTTCAGAGGGTCCTAGGAGAATAGGGAGAATAGAAAGCATTATGATTTCGACTTCCAGCACTCTCCCTGTTATTTCTGATCATAGGCTGTCTTCCCATATATGGTAATTATCTCCACCTGGCAAAGGAAATTACTGTCAGCTAGAAGAAATATCAGGCAAGGGAAGTGGTAGGCACTTTAGAAATCTTCTAGAACCTTATGTCATAATCTCTCTCTCTCTCTTTCTCTCTCCTCTCTTTCTCTCTTTCTCTCAATTCATTTGCATGTGTGGAGGTAGGTCCTGAAACCCATACATCATGAGAAACAGAGTAACCAAGGAGAAAAGCCTAAACAGTTATCAATGATAGATCAGCTAACTACCTACAGCATTCGCACACAAAGGCCTGGGTCACCAATACGGGCTGCCATAATGGAGAAAGGGGGAGGAAGTTGCCCCTCCCACCTCCTGCATTCCTTGCAAACCTATGTTTTTTGCTTTTTTTTTTAACAGGGTGGAAATACTGGGGCTTGAACGCAGGGCCTCAAGCTGTCCTTTGCCTTCTAGTGCTTTACCATTTGAGCCACACCTTCACTTTTGACTTTCTGCTGACCCATTGGAGATAAGAGTTTCATGGACTGGGTTTCAACCTGGGCTAAAATTAAACTATCTACCAATGCATGTAAGCAAATAATTAGGTGAGAAAGCAGAATGTAATTTGAATCATTCCCAAGAGTCAAGTGTACAGTTAATAGATAAACAGCAGAGAAAATTCACCAAGAACTAAAGCAACAGGATTGTATATTTAGAAAGGGAGGGACAAAAAAAAAATAGATCTACACTGGATGTAATCCTAGCTACTTAGGAGGCTGAGAGCTGAGGATCGCAATTCAAATCCAACCCAGGCAGGGAAGTCTGTGAGACTCTTATCTCCAATTAACTATCAAAAAACAGGAAATAACCCGTGGCTCAAAGTGGTAATGTGCCAGCCTGGTGCACAAAAGCTCAGGGACAGTGCCCAGGCCCTGAGTTCAAGCCCCAAGAGTAGCACAAAAGCAAAGAAGGCAAGGCAACAGGTGTTGGACAAGCACCTAAGGAGAAATGACTGTGTTTTGAGATCAAATATCCCATTACTCAAACATACCTGGGTTTAGATCCTATACAATTTACGAAGTCTTCAGACTTAATCTAGTAACTTAACTGTTGGATCAAGCAGTTAAGCCTAATTCTCCAATTTCCTCAAATTTAAAAAGGAGGTCATTCATAACCATATCTCAAGAGTTTTATAATAATATTCATACAAACAGAGGCTAGCACAGAGCCTAGTGCATAGCTGAAACTGGAGATTCAAAAATCTTCATTCTCTTTCCTTTCCATTGTGTCATTCACTTAACTGCCTTTTTGCTTTGCCCTGGGCCATCCAACCAATCACATGTTCCCAGCTAAGAGCAGTGAACTTCACTGGCATGCATCTCGATATGGGGTTGAACTCCAGGCCCACATTCAGCCACAGGGAAGTCTGGAAGTCTAGAAGAAGGAGAACAAGAAAGAGGAGGAGGAGGACGAGGAGGAGGAGGAGGAGGACGAGGAGGAGGAGGAGGAGGAGGAGAAGGAGGACGAGGAGGAAGAGGAGGAAGAGAGGAAGAGGAAGAAGAAGAGGAGGAATGGAAGAAGAAGGAGGAGGAGAAGCAGGACGGGAGGAGGAGGGGGAGGAGGAGAAGGAGGGGTAAAGAAGAAGGAGAAGGAGAAGAAGAGGAGGAGGAAGAGAAGGAGAAGGAGAAGAAAAAGCAGAGGAGGAGGAGGAGGAGGAGGTTACCAGGTGCAGCAATATGACTAGAAGATATTAGCAGCATTACTCATTCTGTCCCCAGCTTATTTCTCACCTCACTTCCTGGGAAGGAACCAAACCTCAGCCCCTGCCTGCGTAGCTGGCCTGACTCATTTCCCTGGCAGTGACCCTTTCCTGCCAGGCCACACCATCCACCAATCCCTCCTGCTCTCCTGGACACTAGGATTTTTCTACTCTCTGTAATCAAAATGGCTGTGATTTTCCCTCCATTCCATAGTGACTGAACTTGGCTTTGCAGCAATTGCACATATACCTAGATTTTTTTTTCCCCAACAGAATCGTTTAAAGTACAAGCTCTGATGTTACTCTTGGCTTCATTCTGCTTCTTTTACTGGTATATTTTGTGACTTGGAGCAATTAGCTTTGCATCTCAGAGCCTTACTACTGCTGCTATGGAGGTGGGCGGGGGTGGGATGGGGTGGAGAACACCTCAAACTTTGGATATAAAATCAGAGCCAGTTATGAAGCACGTGAATTGTGCAGGATATTTGGAAAGGAGGCACCATGGGACATCTTGTCTCTGCTTCTGTCTGGGACCTGGGATGGGAAAGATAAAAGGCTGTGGCTGAGTGGATGGCGGAGGGGAAGCAGGGCAGAATCCTCTGAATGCTGTTTCTCTTTCATGTCTCCGGTTAGGGCTGCTGACCTGAACACCTACACATGCTCGCTCTCTCTCTGCTCCTGCGTGGGCTTCCCTCACAGCATGATGGATGGTTTCCAAGAATAGGTAGCCTAAAGAGAAGCAGGTGAAGCTATATCACTTGTCATGAGGTCCCCATGGAAGTGACATAATGTGCCTTTTGCCATGCTGTCACCCCAGCCAGATTCAAGGGAAGAAACAATATCCATTAAACCTCTCAAAGTGCTGGGCCCTGGGTGGCACACGGCTGTCATCCTAGCTACTCAGGAGGCTGGAAATCTAAGGACTGAAAGTTCAAAGACAGCCCAGGCAGACAAAGCTGAGAGACTCGTATCTCCGATTAACCACCAAAAAGTCAGAGGGGAGGTGTAGCTCAAGTGGTAGAGAACCAGCTCTGAGTGTGAAAGTTCAGCAAGAATATAAAGCCCAGAGTTCAATTCCTAGTACCAACATATGCACACACACAACACAAAAACTGTCTGTGTGTATGGATTCTCTGCATATATATGCATACATATATATTATTTAAGCATTCTCTGCATATATTATATATCTTTACATATATATCTTATTTTATATAAGTATATTATATGACATTATATAAGTATACATTATATAATAAAATATATAAATATCTTATATAATATATTGATATGTTTATAAATAAATTCATATTTTTTAATTTTTTATTTTTGTTGGTCATGGGGCTTGAACTCTGGGCATAGGTGCTGTCCCTCAGCTCTTCAGCTCAAGGCTAGCACTCTACCACTTGAGCCACGGTGCCATTTCCTGTTTATATATACTTAGAGAGAGGAAAGAGAATCCTCAGTCAGTAATACTCCTCAGTCAGCAGAAAGTTCCAAGACTGGCCATGATCCACTTTCCCCAGTAGCAGTTAGGGCTACCTCTTCAAGGGGGAAGAGGGAGAGCAGGGAAGAAATGATACAAGTTCATTAAAAAGCAGCCAATCCGAGACTTGAAGTTTATACAGCATGCAGATGACAGGAGAAGCAGATAAACCTGAAAATAATACAGTGGAATCAAGGGGTTATGAAAGAACCTGGAAGGAAGAAAGACCAAAGAAACAAAGAAGTAAGGACATCAGGGCATCAGAGTCGTAAAGGAAACAGAAAGGAGATGGACCCATCAGAAAGCCATCCGGCTCTCACTATTGGCCTAGTTCTGTGATAAGGAAGATGGCTGAAGGTGGTGTAGGATAGTAGTGGCAGACTGACATGCCATTTCCCTGTAGTTATATCTAATCCATGCGTTCTCTTTTTCTGCTGTATTTCTCCTGATAAACTTTCCTATCACTTTTACTAAGAGAGAAAGAGAGACAGAGAGAATCTTCTACAAACCTTATGCATAAAAATGATGCTAGTACCTATTAGCATCATGATGAAGTTAAAATAAATAAGGTATTTAGAGGACTTAACATGCTGCCTTTTTGTTTTGTTTGTTTGTTTGTGCCAGTCCTCGGGTTTGAACTTGGGCCTGGGCTGCTTTTGCTCAAGTCTAGCACTCTACCACTTGAACCACACAGTGCCACGTCCAGATTTTTTTGGTAGTTTAGTGGAGATAAGAGTCTCACCGAATGGGGCTGGGAAGGTGGCTCAGTGGTAGAGCGCTTCCCTTGCATGCTCAAGGCCCTGGGTTCGATTCCTCAGCACCACATAAGCAAAAAGAAAAAAGCCGGAAGTGGTGCTGTGACTCAAGTGGTAGAGTGCTAGCCTTGAGCTGAAGAGCTGAGGGACAGCACCCAGGCCCAGAGTTCAGGCCCCATGACCGGACCCAAAAAAAAAAAAAGAGTCTCACCGAAGCCAGGCACCAGTGACTCACACCTGTAATCCTAGCTATTCAGGAGGCTGAGATCTGAGGATCAGAGTTCAAAGCCAGCCTGGGCAAGAAACTCCTCCATGAGACTCTTATCTCCAATAAACCACTAGAAAACCGGAAGTGGTACTGTGGCTCAAGCAGTAGAGCACTTGCCTTGAGCTGAAGAGCACAGGGAAAGCACCTAGGCCCAGAGTTCAAGCCCCATGTCCAACCAAAAAAAAAAGAGTCTCACAGACGTTTTTGCCCAAGGTGGCTTGGAACTATGATCCTCAGATCTTAGCTTTCTGAGTAGCTAGGATTACAGACATGAGCCACCAGTGCTCAGTTTAAGATATTTGAAATATATATATATGTATATATATGTATATATATGTATATATATATTTAAGTAGTTGTCCAAAGGAGTCTCCATTCAATAAATAAGTTTAAGAAGACAACACTTCTTGATCAATGTCACCCCTTTTCTCATTCTCCCCACTAGCCCACTCTCACCTCTTTGTTCAATTTCCTTAATTTTGTAACATATGCATTGAATCTTATGATTGCACTCTCCCCCATTTCCTCTCTTCATCTGACATGGAATAAATGTTCAGGGAAGGCATATAATATAGTCTCTTTTTCCAAGTTTTTTGAAATGTATAGTAAATACTTATTAATAACCATGTAGTATAGTCAGCGTTTAATAATGTATGTCCATAATAGATGTTTCTAATTATTTGTTGAGCTAATAAATCTAGGGATTTATATCATTAAGGAGTCTAAACAATAGCCTGAAGAGATTGTAACCCTCATTTTGAGAAAACAACCAAAAAAAAGGCAAGGTTGCAGGAGTTTTTATAGCTTAGGAAATGAGCACTGAGCATTTTATAACCTGGACCTTGATATAGCAACTTTTTTTGTGTTGAAAATGACTCAACTCTAGTGACCCTTAGCAAACAATGAGCAATTTTTCAAAAGACTCATATTTAGATTTGAACACTTTGAAGTTATATAGGGCCTTGTATGGCCTTCAATCCATGAGGGAAAAATGAAAAGAAACAGGAGAGACACAACAGTTTGCCACGATCTCTTTTCTCTACAGCAAACCTTATAGCAAGTCTGAGCACTGAAATGAGTCAGGCCACAGGCTTTGCTTCTTGGTGGTTGATTGAAGATTAAGAGTCTCGTGAACTTTTCTGCCCAGGCTGACTTCAAACCCTAATTCTCAGATCTCAGCCTCCTGAGTAGTTAGGATTACAGGTGTCAGCCACTTTGAGCTCCATTTCCAGTGCTCTGATGATTCTTTGAAGATAAGAGTCTCAAGGACTTTCCTATCCAGACTGGCTTTGAACTATGATCTTTAGATCTCAGCCTCCTGAGTAGCTAGGATTACAGGCATGAGCCACTGGTACCCAGCATATTTTGTGTTTTTAAGACCACATTCATTGTTCTTCATACTCACTGTCCATGTTTGGACAGTGTTTGCTCAGTGACATAAGCAGGGGAGGGGAAAAAGATTAGAATTGGCCAAGCTGACTTGCTGTGTTTGTGCTCACCTGTCCTGAGGCGCAAGACCAGGAGTCACAGGTGCACAATCTGTGTTCCCTGCCACAGAGTCTGACTTGGCAAGGACAGCAGTGGGAAGACATGGTGGCAGCCACTTAATCCTGGGCATACTGCCTCCATTCTCAGACCTCAGGTTTCAGTCTGAATGCAAAATAGTTTCTTATCCCTGTGATCAGCCCACATAAACATCAGAGAATTCACAAAGCCTCTATTGTGTCCATGGACCCTAAAGCCCTCTATGGATGATCCCAAAGGGCCAGACAGGCATTGAGATCCTCAGATCTCAGCCTCCAGAGTACCTTAGGATTACTTGAGTTACCCATCAGAGCCCAACCATATTATAGTTTTAATCTGCATTTCTCTAGCCACTACTACTTCTTCACTTTTATGAGTCATTTTGACTGCTGGCCTCTTGGAGAAAGTGGCTTTTTAAATGTCTTGTGCATTCCTCTATTAGGTAACCTGTCTTTTTTCTTTTTTGTTATACAAGTACTCATGATATATCCTTTTAGAGTTGCATAAATATAAATATCTCCACCTGATCTGTGGCTTGCATTTTCATTATCTTAGTATTTTATGACAATCAGAAATATGTAATTTTAATGTAGTATACTTTAACCAGAGAGTCTATTATGGAGAATATTCATTTGCTTTACTCAGTCTTTGTGCACTTCATGGTCATGAAAATATTCTGCCTGTAGCTCATTGCCTGTAATTCTAGCTGCTCAGGAGGCTAAGATCTGAGGATCATGGTTCAAAACCAGCCCAGATAGGAAAGTTTATGAGACTTGTATCTCCAAGCAACCACCAAAAAGCCAGAAATGGAGTTGTGGCTCAAAGTAGTAGAGTGTTAGCTTGGAGCATTGGAGCACAAAAAGCTCAGGGACAGCATCCACACCCTGAGTCTGAACCCTAGGACTAGCACACAGAAAGAAAGAAAGAAAGAAAGAAAGAAAGAAAGAAAGAAAGAAAGAAAGGAAGGAAGGAAGGAAGGAAGGAAGGGAAGAAAAAGAAAGAGAGAAAGAAAAGGAAGAAAAAGAAAGAAAGGAAGGAAAGAAGGAAGGAAGGAAAGAAGGAAAGGCAGGCAGGGAGGGAGGAAGGGAAGAAGGGAGGGAAGTAGAGAGGAAGAAGAAAGAAAGAAAACAGAAAGGAAGGAAGGAGGGAGGAGAAAGAAGGAAGAAATGGAGGGAGGAAGGAAGGAAGGAAGGGAGAGAGGGAGGGAGGGAGGACGAGAAAGAGGAAAGAAAATACTCTCTATCCTATAAATATTAGTATTAGTGAGACAGTTCAAGATGGTTTTTGCACTTAGATATACTATTGTATAGTTTTATGATTTATTTCAAACTGTAGACATCTTTCCCATAAATTGGTTGTCAAATACATGAAGGTCTGCTTCTGGATTTTGAATTTGTCCTATTCATAGACTTGTCTATGCTTTCCTGACACTGTTCATCTCCAATATTGTTGCTTTATAATAAATCTCTCATAACTGGCACCAGGACATAGGTTAGATGATTCCATGGGGTATGGAAATCACATTGCATTAAGCTTCATGTAAAACTTGTCTACAGTACCTTTCAAAATTGTGAGATACTAAGATTCCTTTAGAGTATCAATGATTATGACTTTTATTTCAGATTTGTAGCCAAACAATAAATAAAACTCTATACCAGTAATTTTTTCCCTATACAATATTTCCAAACATCTAGAAGTAATAGATAAAGCCCATGATATTACTAGGTACTAAAAGGCATCCTTTTACATCAAAATTGGGGCATGGAAAACTCTAGAGACAGTCTGAGAAAAGGCAGAGAAGAACTAATTTGCTTTCATTTAAATTAACCTAAAAGAAGAAATTGCATTGCAAATGACCGAGAAGGTAGTGGGATTTGGTATGCATTCAATACACAGTTGTTTTTACTGAGCGTTAGCCTTAATATATACAGAGAAAGTGGTGATTTGTATGGGTATATCATAAGAGATATGATTTTAAATAATATATATGTATATTTATGTATATTATCTATTTGTATATATGTATATTTATGTGTGTATATATATTATATTATATATGTTATATATAATATAATACTATATGTATGTATATTATATATTTGTATGTATGTATATTTATGTATATATATATTTGTATATTATATGTATGGGTATATCATAACAGATATTATTTTAAATAGCATATATGTATATATATATATATATGTAGTTATTGTTCTTACCAATTGAGCCTAAGGATATTAGTAAATAAAGGATCTGTTAGGGCAAATAAATTGGAAGTACTGGCTGAATTGTGAATCACCCAACTCAACACAAATGATAGAAAATAATAATAATAGACTCATGCAAGAAAAGGTAAATGTACCAGGCACCATTTGCTGATACCTTTAATCCTAGCTACTCAGGAGGCTGAGGTCTAAGGACCATGGTTCAAAGTCAGCCTGAGCAAGAAAGTCTATGAGACTCATTATTTATTTAGAATAGCCAGCAAAAAACAGAAGTGGAGCTTTGGCTCAAGTAACATAGCATTAGCTATGTTCAGGGACAGTACCTAAGCCCTGAGTTCAAGCCCCAGGCCCAGAACAAAAAAACGAGAGAGATAAATGCATGTATAGCCTTGAACCACAAAACAAAATCTATTCTGTGCAAAATTTGTTTCCATTTCATCTTGTGAGTTTTCTATCCTGTATATGTCAACTGTGGTGAAATGATGTGGCTTTGAAAATGATAATGTATTTTTCTGCTGGAGAGAAACACTTTTTTCCCCTATTCAATAAATCAAAACCAAAAACAATAAAAATCAAACAATTCCATCCTTCCCTAAAACCTGGAAAACCTTCCCATTTGCTTGAGTGCTTCTGTAAACAATTCAATAAGTGCTAAGCAAAAGCACGTGGTAGGCACTTACAGTAGTCTAGGCCTGATCTAGGTGAGTGGGAGACTCTCCTGAAGAACAGAACCTGATCTCTCACTACTCACAGGCAAAAAAATTATCCCTTAGTTCAGTGGAGAAAACACCCATTAAATAATCAAGCATTCTACAAAATGGTGCTAGCTCTGTTAACCCCATCCTTCCTGCATCGCAGAAATCTGTATTACTTTTCCCATGGCTCCTCTAATGCCTATCATCTAAACCCTTGCTTTCAAATGTTTTTATTTTGTTTGATTTTCAGTCATGGGGCTTGAGCTCTGGGCCTGGGCACTTGCTGTCCCTGAGCTCTTCTGCTTAAGGCTAACGCTCTACCACTTTGAGTCACAGCTTCACTTCCAGTTTTCTGGTGGTTCATTGGAGATGAGTCTGAAGGACTTTTCTGCCCAGGCTGGCTTCAAATGGTATCCTTAGATCTAAGCCTCCTAAGTAGCTAGGATTGCAGGCATGAGCCACAGGTGCCCAGCTCCAAATTTTTATCCTGTGCACAGAATACATAGGATCTTAAAATGCATGTTCTCATTTGGTAGGTCCGAGTTTAAGGCATATGATTTTACATTTCGGACACTTCCTGATGATGTGATTTTTTTTTTTTTTTGCTAATCAGAGGACTAATTTGGAGATAATAAAGCTTAAGGCTAACTTAGGTTATCATTACCTCTTCCACCCCAGTAATTCTAGCACCTACCATGGACCCCCAAGGAATGTATTTTGATTGAGAAAGGAAGTAACAAATAAGCATCTAAATAAGAAGTGCTTGCGATCTGCACTTACCAATATACTTTTTTCATTATTTAGATATTGCATCATTAGTTTCTGTACTCAAACCCAGGTAGATAAGACCTTACATATTTAGTAGAGTGCATTTATCCCTGAACAATTGGGAAAAATTTAAGTTTAACCATTTTTAGACCAAAAGGGAAAAAATTTAAATCATATATATGTATAGTATATGTAGCTATAATATTTATATAAAAAGACCAACAATAACAGTGTGTTATGCATCACTATCAGCATTATTCCAGTATATGTGAGAAACAGTATGACTATATACACAGAAATAGATGAGCAGCCATGGGCTGAGGACAAAAAGAAGCAGGATGGAGAGAGGAGGAAATAAAATCAATATGAATCTAATGTTCAATGAGAGACAGGTCTGAAAAGCAAAGGTACTAATGTAATGCAGAAAAGGAAGAATGAATCAGTAAGTTCACAAGCGAGAGAATGGCTGGCTGGAAGTTTTCTTGAGATGCTTCATGTAGTGCAGCATTGGCCAACCCACTAGGTAACACCATGGACTGGACAGCAGATGATTACATGAGTCTAAACAGGTTCTAAAATGGCTTCTAGGCAGCTAAGAGAGGGATGTGCTGATGAATCCCACCACAGTTCCATGAGATAATCTGCCCTCTCTTTTGTGCTAGACAGCCAAGCCAGGACAACCCTGGGTCTAAGCTTTAGCCTTCTGAGGGTGTAGGGTCAGACTCCAGATAATCTAGCACAGAAGGCTTTGTCAGCCAGCTGCAGGTGGCTCATCCTGTAATACTAGCTAACCAAGAGGCTGAGATCTGAGGATCACAGTTTGAAGCCAGGCCAGGCAGGAAAGTCCACGAGACATTTATCTCTAATTATTCAGCAAAAACCCCCAAATGAAGTTGTGGCTCAAGCAGTAGGGCATTATGTTTGAGCACAAAAGCTCAGGGACAGTGCCTAGGCCCTGAGTTCAAGCCCCATGTATCTCTCCTCTCTCTCTCTCTCTCTCTCTCTCTGTGTCTGTCTGTCTCTCTCTCTAACATACCACACACACACACACACACACACACACACACACACACACACACGGCTTTGTCAGACATCCAAGAGGCCAAGTTTCAACCAAGGATCTTACATGCTTCCAATCTCTCCCTGCAGTTTGGTTTGAATATCTCACTTCTAATCTTCCCAGACCTTTTAATGTCTCCTTTAAAGCTCTTGGCCCCTGATATTCTACTCGTCTCTCTGTCACTCTTTTTATCTCTCCTCCACCTCCATTTCACCCTTTTTATGCACTGGCTTCTACATTCTGTTCTATCCCAAACTCCTGGATCCTTTAGTTAATTAATTAATTTATTTATTTTGTCAGTTGTGGAGCTTGAACTTGAGCCTGGGTGCTGTCCCTGTGCTCTTTAGCTCAAGGCTAGCACTCCACTTGAGCCACAGTGCCACTTCCGGCCTTTTCTGTTTATGTGGTGCTGAGGGATCGAACCCAGAGCCTCATGAATGTGAAGCAAGCATTCTACCGCTGAGCCACCTACCCAGCCCCCTTAAAGTTTTTACCTTTCTGTTCCTTGGCCTTAACCGCTTAGGCCATTCTAGGACACTCACCCTCTATAATTAGCTTCTCTTGATTTTCTCAGCCCCTAAAAGGAAGAACCTCTGTGGTCACTTGCCCTCCGAACTTTTATGTGTTTTCTACAACTTTTAGTTCTTAGCACATTGTCTATACATTAAAATTCCTTTTTTTTTAAAAAAAAAAAAACAATCCACACTAGAATGTCAGCTTCCCAAAGACAGAATTCCACTTTTCTTGGCTTTATGGAGGATGTTTGCTAAATAAAATTTACATGTATTAAAGATATATGAATATTTTTTTGCTAATATAAGAGCTTACATTCAGGGTCTTTCTGCTCACAGTTGGCGCTCTGCCACTTGAATCATGCCTCTACTTCTTTCTCGCTTTTTAAAGCTTCTTTGAAGTTAAGAGTCTTTCAGGTTTCCCTTCCTGGACAAAGCTTTGAACTTTGATTCTCAGATCTCAGCTTTCTGAGTAGCTGGAATTCTAGTTATAAGCCACAGACCCCTGGCAAGTGATATTTTGATAGACATATGTGTTATGAAAATAATTAACAGGTTAATTAATGTATTTCACATCAGTATGTGTGTGAGGTGGGTAAGAGCACTGAAGAATTACTTTTAAGGGGCTGGGAAGGTGGCTCAGTGGTAGAGCACTTGCCTTGCATGCCTGAGGCCCTGGGTTCGATTCCTCAGCACCACATAAGCAAAAAGAAAAAAGCCGGAAGTGGCGCTGTGGCTCAAGTGGTAGAGCGCTAGCCTTGAGCTGAAGAGCTGAGGGACAGCGCCCAGGCCCAGAGTACAGGCCCCATGACTGGAAAAAAAAAAAGAATTACTCTTAAGAACTACTACTTAAGAATGACTCTATTAGCAAATTTCAACTATAACATTCATTCTTCTTTACTAGGTTTGCCGCCTTATCCACTAGATCTCTGAAACTTTTTTATTTTCTAACTTTATTTGCACCCTATAACAAACGTCATTGCATTTGCCTGACACTTCAGGCCCTGGTAAGAATTGGTGCTGTTCTCTGAGCTTGGCCAGAGTGAGATCATATATTACTTGTCTTTCTGTGTCTACCTTAATTTAACTTAGCATAGTGTTCTTCTGATTCATCTAGGTTGTGACACATAATAGATTTCTCTTCCTTTATTCATGCTGTACAGTATTCCTCTGTGAATACATCAAGTTTTCTTTATCAGAGGACAGTGAGATTGTTTCTGTTTCTTGGTTTTGGGGAAATCATGCTACAGGCATCATGGAAGTAAAAACACTCTTTTGAGATACTGATTTTATTTCCTTTGGTATATTCCTGTAAGTATTACTATTAAATCTTTGTGTGTGGTGGGGGGGGGGGTCATGGGGCTTGAACTCTGGGCCTGGGTGCTGTCCCAGAGCTCTTCAACTCAAGGCAAGCATTCTACCACTTGAGCCACAGAGCTGCTTCCAGTTTTCTGGTGGTTTATTAGAGATAAGAGTCTCACAGTGGGGCTGGGAAGGTGGCTCAGTGGTAGAGCACTTGCCTTGCATGCCTGAGGCCCTGGGTTCGATTCCTCAGCACCACATAAGCAAAAAGAAAAAAGCCAGAAGTGGTGCTGTGGCTCAAGTGGTAGAGCGCTAGCCTTGAGGTGAAGAGCTGAGGGAGAGCACCCAGGCCCAGAGTTCAAGCCCCACAACCGGACCCCCCCAAAAAAAATTTAAAAAGAGTCTCACAGACTTTCCTGCCTGAACTGGCTTTGAACTGCCAGTCTCAGATCTTAGCCTCCTGAATAGCTAGGATTACAGGGTCAACTACCAATGCCCAACTGATTATTACATCATACAGTGGCTCTATTTTTCTATTTTCCATTTATTGTTTTCTGTAATGGTGGTTATCAATTTGCATCCTACCAACCTGCACAGGAATTGTTTTTATTCACTTTCAATAGTTGGTTTTCTTTTCATTTTTAGGAATATGTATTTATTAGTATTATTTATTTATTAATATCTGTGAGCTGATAGGTAATTTGAAGTTTCCTGATAATTAGGGCTACTGAGCACCTTCTGAAATATCGGTTGACATTTTGTATACCATTTTAACTGAGTGATTAATATTTGTTGGTGTTGTTTTGTTTTGATTTGTTTTTCTATCCAGTTCTATGAGTTTCTTGTAGTTTTTAGATATTGGCTTGCTATAAGATACACAGTTTACAAACATTTTCTCCAATTCTATGAGTCGTTTTCTTCCCCATTTTGTTGATTGTTTCCTTTGCTGTACAATTCTTTCTCAATTCTATATATATTATATACCTGTTTATTTCTTTTTGCTTATAATAGCTTTTATTGTTGTTTTGTTATTTGGTTGTGTTTTTGTTTTGGGGGGGGGTTGCTTGAGCTTTTGGTAACATACAAGAAAATCATTGCCAAGACCAGCGGGGAAACAATCCCATTTTATAGCAACTACATTTTATAGCAAATGGACTTGAGACAGGCACATCCAAGAAATGGAAACAGAAGGTTTTTTCTCCATTGCTATTTTGTTTTCTTATCTTTTTATCTTGTTTGTTCTTTTATCTCTCTTTAAGGGGAGGGGCAAGGAGAGGCTCAGAAACGGAGAGACAAAGGGTGAACAAATGCAGCAGTGGTACACACTGGATACTATGTAGAAAATGAACTATACCACTCCTGGATGGAAACAGGAAGGGAAAACTGGGAGAAAACAAGGGAAGGAGTGACATTGTCCAAAAAGAAAATATATTCTTTACCTGACTTATGTAACCATAACCCTTCTGTATATCACCTTTATGATAACCATTAAAAAAAATTTTAAGAGACATGCCCAGAAGTTCCTATCCAAAAGCAGCAAGTACCCATGAAACATTGTCTAAGTTATGATGCCTACATGTCTCCTTCTTTTGTCCTTCATTTCCTGATATCCACAAAAAAATTAAGTCACATATTACCGTGTTTAAATGACTATATCCCAGGCTGGAAGATAAGTGGTATAATTCCTGTGGGCACAAGTTCTAAACCCATCCCCTGCAGTGGTCTGGCTCCTTTCCCAGAATCCAGCCCAGAGCAGATACTCCATCAGTATTGTTGAATGAAACATTGTTTTTAAAATGACTTCTGATTAAGATCAGAAAGTATAGTGGGGGAATGGCTCTACTGGTAAAGTGTCAGACTTGAGCTGAAAAGCAACTGTGAGGCCCTTAGTTCAAGCCCCAGTACTAGCATACATGGAACAAAAACAAGCAAAATGACTTTTTTGGGGGGTTGGATTCATGGTTCAGGGAATAGAACACCAATTGATGAGCAAAAGTCCTGGCCTCTGATCTAAAAAAATAGAGCAAAGAATGGCCTGGATATTTCATTACAGTTGCAAAACTATGGAATAAAAAAGGAAAATTGACAAGGCATTGTATGGTATTCTCATCTTTATCTCTGCCTCCAGGGTCTCCACTTGAATGAGAATCATATACGTACCTGTCATGCAGACTAGCCCTTGTTTGCAACTGGCATGACCATATTCTTAAATGCTCTTTACTCAACCTCATGCTACGCATAAGAAAATGACAAATGACAAATGAAACCCAGTTCCTTAAAGGATTAATAGAATCACAATGCAGTTCCAGAGCCACACCAAGTTAAAGAAAGGAACAGTATGGGAAGGGAACCCAACTTGGACTTCCTGGAAGAAGTTGCCTTTAAGCTCAGAGGGAGGGCTGAGGAGGATCTAGTCACATGAAAGACAACAGAAGGGTGCTCAGGAACAGTACATGCTGAATGAGCCTCTGTCAGGAACTTGGATCCTATTTTAAACATGACAGGAAGCTATTGCAAAGCTTCCTGCCAGAACCTCCTTTGGTCTGATTTACATTTTGAAGGATCTCTCTTCAGATCAGGAATTCTGGCCATCAGAGTGATTCTGCTCTCTGGGAGACAACGCGACAATGTCTAGAGACAAGCTGGATAATCTCAGATAAGGGAGGTCGGTATCAGGGATGTCCCTCAACATCTCAGTCCCCCTCCACTAATTCATACCTGGCCTAGAGCATCGATGGTTTTGAGGTTGAAAACCCTCATGAGGTGTCGTGTAGAGGAAAATCTATTACAGAGTTTAGAGACGATGACCAGTTAGTAAGGCAAGAATCGATGGGTATGGTTAGTTAGGATAGTTGCTGCAGAGGTAATGTGAAATAATCTAGGACGTGTTTTAAAGGGAGAACGCCTGGGGGAATCTTTTCCCAGAGATGGGGACCATTTGTAGGATAAGTGTGAAGAATGGAGAAAAACCAAGAGTTCTCTTTTGCAATATTTGATTCGAGGTGTCTCTTCAACATGCCAGAGGAGACACTGAATGTACTAAGGAGTATGAAAGAAAGGGAAAGATCCAGCTTGGATTTCAGCATTTTAGGAATGTGTGTGTGTGTGTGTGTGTGTGTGTGTGTCTGTGTGTCTGTGTGTCTGTGTCTGTGTGTCTGTGTGTGTCTGTGTGTCTGTGTGTCTGTGCATGCATCGGTACTGGGGCTTGAACTCAGGTCCTGGGGGTTGTCCCTTAGCTTTTTCCTTCAAGTCTCATACTCAAATCATACCTCCACTTGCAGCTTTTTGGTGATTAATTGGAAATAAAAGTCATAGACTAGCTTCAAACTGGGATTCTCAGGTCTCAGCCTCCTGTATAGCTAGAGTTATAGGACTGAGTCATGGACACCTGGATCAACATCCCATATTTAAAGAGCTGGGAGCCAATGAGGCTCCCTTGGCAGATGACCAGTTCCTGAGTCCTAGAGCTTTTAGAGATTAGACATGTTCATCAGAAGGATCAGAAGCGGGGAGTCACTGAGGTGGGGGAAAACAAGTAAAACCTACAAACCAAGTGAAGGGACTCATGAACACCTATTCCAATACAAGGGTTTATTTGTGTAAACTTTGCTATAAAGAACCTGATCTCAGTGGCTCACACCTGTAATCCTAGCTATTCAAGAGACTGAGATCTAAGAATTGTGGTCTGAAACCAGCCCTAGCAAGAAGTCTGTGAGATTCTTATCTCCAATGAATCAACTGAAAGCCAGAAGTGGCTCAAAATGGTAGAGGCCTAGACTTGAATGAAAGAACTCAGGGGCAGCACCCAAGTCCAGAGTTCAAGCCCTAAGATCAGCCTCCCCCGCAAAAAAAAAAAAAAAAGCTCTCAAATTTCCAAGTTTTTTTCCTATGAATATGTATATATGCTGTTATTTTGTGGGCCTCTACCATCATGTCCATCAGAGTTTCTCTCTGTAAGTAAATAGAAGTTGGGAAGGGACCTGAGGCAGAAGGGAGAGCATTTTTTTTTCATGTAGACAAAATGTGGTTCTACACATTGGCATGGAGAGGCATGCTTCCTGTGTAGCCAGGAGATGTCTCAGCCTCATACCCTGTGTGTGATTGCTGGGGGTTAAGGGATGACTGAACCCACAACTCATTTTCATGACATGGTATTTTCCATCTTGTCTGATGCTTTCAGTTTAAGACACAACACACCCTTGACAATTATTTTTGACGGTACACACGACAATTCCTTTGAGCAGGATCAGCTCACACTTGTGAGCTCTTCATTTTCTAAGCCTTTCACACTTTGGAATAAGGACTTCTTTACAGCAACATAATAGATCTTCTAATCCTGCATCAACCTTCATCTCTCCCTCTACCCTCCTTCGGTCCTTTGCATGAACTATTCAGTTCCACTTGGAATACTGTACATACACAGCCTCTTGGACTTGCTTTGAACTTGATTCCCTGGTGAACTTTTGGGGTTGGGCTAGAGCTAGTATGGTGAATTGTTAAAGAAAGGCATTCTCTTTTGACTCACTATGGATCCAATCAGTAAAATACAAGAGAAAGCCAAATTAGAATTTGTATGTATTTGGTTGGGCTGGGTGCCTCTGAAATTCAGGTCAGTCTTCATTTGGAATGGATAATTGAACATTATAGAAAAAATGTGCAATCATGAACTTATGATAATCATTACCATTCTTTACCCATTACCTAATCTTCCTAACAACCCTATGAGTTCACAATTAGAACTATTCCACTTTTTTCCAGATTAAAAAAAAAAATGACGTTCCAGGCAGGCATTGGAACTTCATTCTTGTCATCCTAGTTAGAAAGGAGCCTGAGATGTGAGAATCAGGGTTGAAAGCCAGCCAGGTCAGATAAATTTAAGAGATTCTTATCTCCAACTAGATAGCAAAAAGCCAGAAAGGAAGCTGTGGCTTAAGTGGTAGAGTGCTAGCCTTCAGCAAGAAAGCCAAGGCTCTGAGTTCAAGCACATGTGCACGTGCATACACACACACACACACACACACACACACACACACACACACACACCATGATTCCATAAACTGGTCAAGACCACATAATTAATAAGTGGCTAAGCAAGTTCTCTAGTCCTAACTGACCTGACTAACCATCATTGTGCAATATCCTTCTAAAGCAATGCTTGATTGAAGTAGAAATAGCTCTCTGCCTGAAGTGGGGCATTTACTGTCTAAAGCTGGTTGCAACATTCATTTCCAGGGTGACTTTGGAAAAAGTCATTCCATCTCTCTGAACTTCTGCCTGGTTTTCCTCACCTGCAAAATGATCAGGACAATCTTGAAGGTCTCTGAAGCAGCTTCCAGTCTCTAACTCTCTGTATTACAACAGCAGAACCATAAGGGCTCATTTGCAGTGTGTTTTGATTGATTTTTTTTTCAGAGTACAGTCATCTGTTGTTGTATTTGATCCTCTAACAAGCCACAAGGCAGATTGGAAAGGTACCTTGTCTGTAGTTTTTAACATACTTGACTGCTCTAATAGATTTAGGTACCTCTCCTCCTCTTTTATCTCAGGCAGTTTTCTTTCTCCTGGGGCCTACCCCATTTCTTACTCTCAGGCAGCCTTCCATTGCTAATTTAATCATTAACTGCTAAGAAGCTGAAGGAAAAATGTGGTCAGGGACTTCTCCTTCCCCTTCCCCCCATCCTTGTTAGATGCTAAACAAGGAATGAAAGGATATCAGGAGACCATGCCCAGCTCCCAGAAGCACACCTCCAGCAACAGAGACAAACCAAGCATCCATCTAGATAGCATGGACACACAGAAAGCTCTCCGCGGGACTTACCAGTAGGTTGGAAAATATAGTGTTGTAGGAGTCATGGGTAGGATGGGCTGTTAAGTAGCTGAGGCTCCACCAGCATTTCTGGGTATTTCTTCTTCCCAGTGCTTTCCACCTGAGAAAAATAGCACTAAGATTTCCCCAACCCCAAGCCTAAGATACAAAGACAGACAGACAAGCTATTCTAGGGGTTAAGAAGTAAAATCCTGCAGGACACTAGAGGCTAAAGCCTGTAATCCTAGCTACTCAAGAGGCTGAGAGCTGAGGACTATGGTTTGAAGCCAGCTCAAGCAGGCATGAAATTCTTATCTCCACTTAACTACCAAAAAACCTGGAAGTAGAGTTGTAGGTTAAGTGGTTGAACGCCACCTTTGAGCAAGAGAAAAGCTCAGGGACAGCACCCAGTTTCTAAGTTCAAACTCCCGGATGAGCACACACAGAAAAGAAAAAAGAGAGAGAATGAAGAGGAGGAAAAGAAGAGGGAGAAGGAGAAAGAAGGAAGGAAGGAAGGAAGGAAGGAAGGAAGGAAGGAAGGAAGGAAGAAAGGAAGGAAGGAAGGAAGGAAGGAAGGGAGGGAGGAAGGAAGGAAG